>NC_074671.1:2705485-2752959 GCF_029448725.1 Salvelinus fontinalis
GGTCATATCGGCTACGGAGAGCGTGATCACACAGTCGTCCGGAACAGGTGATGATCTCATGCATGATTCAGTGTTGATTGCCTCGAAGCAAGCATAGAAGTTATTTAACTTGTCTGGTAGGCTCGTGTCACAGCTCGCGGCTGTGCCTTCCTTTGTAGTTCGTAATAGTTTCAAGCCCTGCCACATTCAACGAGCGTCGGAGACGGTGTCGATCTTATACGATTCAATCTTAGTCCTGTATTAACGCATTTCCTGTTTGATGGTTCGTCTGAGGGGATAGTGGGATGTCTTATAAGCGTCCAGGTTAGAAATCCGCTCCTTGAAAGCGTCAGCTGTAGCCTTTAGCTCAGTGCGGATATTTCATGTAATCTATGGCTTCTGGTTGGGGTGCGTACGATCTCTGTGGGGACAACGTCATGCACGTATTGAAGTAGCCGGTGACTGATGTGGTATTCTCCTCAATGCCATCGGATGAGTCCCTGAACATATTCCAGTCTGTGCTAGAAAAACTGACCTGTAGCCTAGCATCTGCATCATCTGAACACCATATTTAGTAAGGAAATGCAATTATCAGGATACTAATCAGGATACTGAGAAAGTTGCATTGGTGCAGAGAGGAAATGAAGAATTCAGGATGCTGAGAATGTTGTATTGGTTCAGAGAGTTAAGGAAGTATTCAGGATGCTGAAGGTACAGATAATGTTTTACAGAAAATAGGTTATATTAGATCTATATAGATCTATAAAGGAAATAGATTAGGTTAGATTAGTTCTATACATATATATATATATATAGGAAATAGATTAGGTTAGATTAGTTCTATACATATATATATAGAAAATAGATTAGGTTAGATTAGATCTATATAGATAAATATATATATAGAAAATAGATTAGGTTAGATTAGATCTATATAGATATATACAGTGGGGAGAACAAGTATTTAATACGCTGCCGATTTTGCAGGTTTTCCTACTTACAAATCATGTAGAGGTCTGTAATTTGTATCATACGTACACTTCAACTGTGAGAGACGGAATCTAAAACAAAAATGCAGAAAATCACATTGTATGATTTTTTAGTAATTAATTTGCATTTTATTGCATGACATAAGTATTTGATACATCAGAAAAGCAGAACTTAATATTTGGTACAGAAACATTTGTTTGCAATTACAGAGAGCATACGTTTCCTGTAGTTCTTGACCAGGTTTGCACACACTGCAGCAGGGATTTTTGCCCACTCCTCCATACAGACCTTCTTCAGATCCTTCAGGTTTTGGGGCTGTCGCTGGGCAATACGGACTTTCAGCTCCCTCCAAAGATTTTCTATTGGGTTCAGGTCTGGAGACTGGCTAGGCCACTCCAGGAACTTGAGATGCTTCTTACGGAGCCTTTCCTTAGTTTCCCTTGCTGTGTGTTTCGGGTCGTTGTCATGCTGGAAGACCCAGCCACGACCCATCTTCAATGCTCTTCCTGAGGGAAGGAGGTTGTTGGCCAAGATCTCGCGATACATGGCCCCATCCATCCACCCCTCAATACGGTGCAGTCGTCCTGTCCCCTTTGCAGAAAAGCATCCCAAAAGAATTATGTTTCCACCTCCATGCTTCACGGTTGGGATGGTCTTCTTGGGGTTGTACTCATCCTTCTTCTTCCTCCAAACACGGCGAGTGGAGTTTAGACCAAAAAGCTCTATTTTTGTCTCATCAGACCACATGACCTTCTCCCATTCCTACTCTGGATCATCCAGATGGTCATTGGCAAACTTCAGACGGGCCTGGACATGCGCTTGCTTGAGCAGGGGGACCTTGCGTGCGCTGCAGGATTTTAATCCATGACGGCGTAGTGTGTTACTAATGGTTTTCTTTGAGACTGTGGTCCCAGCTCTCTTCAGGTCATGGACCAGGTCCTGCCGTGTAGTTCTGGGCTGATCCCTCACCTTCCTCATGATCATTGATGCCCCACGAGGTGAGATCTTACATGGAGCACCAGACCGAGGGTGATTGACCGTCATCTTGAACTTCTTCCATTTTCTAATAATTGCGCCAACAGTTGTTGCCTTCTCACCAAGCTACTTGCCTATTGTCCTGCAGCCCATCCCAGCCTTGCAGGTCTACAATTTTATCCCTGATGTCCTTACACAGCTCTCTGGTCTTGGCCATTGTAGAGAGGTTGGAGTCTGTTTGATTGAGTGTGTGGACAGGTGTCTTTTATACAGGTAACGAGTTCAAACAGGTGCAGTTAACTTCTTATGGCTGCAGTCCCGTTAACGGGATCGATATGACAACAGCCAGTCGAAGTGCAGGGCGGCAAATTAAAAAATCTACACAAGATTCCGTCTCTCGTAGTTGAAGTGTACCTATGATAAAAATTACAGACCTCTACATGCTTTGTAAGTAGGAAAACCTGCGAAATCGGCAGTGTATCAAATACTTGTTCTCCCCACTGTCTCATGCCTGAGCCTTTGAACTGGGACTCCACTTTGTCTCTGTATTGCCTTACGGAGGTTGTAGCTGGTCTGTTTGTTCACGTCCATGTCCCCAGTCACCGTGCTGTGATTCAATGTTGTGGTTCCCGCTTTCAGTTTTGCGCGAATGCTGCTATCTATCCACAGTTTTTGGTTTGGATAAGTTAGTGTTTCCCAAACCTGGTCCTGGCCCCCCCCTGGGTGCAGGTTTTTGCCCTAGCACTACACAGTTGATTTAAATAACCAAAGCTTGATGATCAGTTGTTTGAATCAACTTAAAATTTGAAATCAACTAGCTAAATGATCCTTTGTAAAATAATTCCATATGTTAGTTTAATAGAACCCCCCCGCCTCCCCTGACTTAGACAGCTACAATAAATGCTGCCTTTCCCAAGTCAGCATTCGACGTCCATCCGTGTCTGAGAACGTCGGGAGATGACGTGGAAACCGACCACTAGAGGCAACAGTGAGCGCTACTACATTCAAGTAGGTTTCAGTTTTGCGTGATGGGGACTGGAACGGTGGGTGGCTTTAAGCAACTGAACAACAGAACTTGAGTTATTGTACGTTACCACAGTCACACCATGAGTAGGTAATCCTGAGACACACTAGAAGAAAAAGAAACGCACACCTATGTAGGCGAGGTGCTGGCTAGCGGAGTAGAAAACTTGAAATGAAAGGACAGCCGACACTCTAGGAGCAAAGATGCAAAAATCTAATGTCCAACGTTTCGACAGCCAAGCAAATCGAGTGGTATGCTTCCAAAAAGTTGGCCGCAACTGGGTAAGTCAAGTTTTTGCACCTAATGGTGCTACGATGCTCTGAGATACGTACTTTTAATTCGCGCTTTGTTTTACCCACATATTTTACCACAAGGTTATAAGTTATAAGATAAATAACTGCCTTAGTGGAGCAGGTGATAACACCTTTGATGGGGATCAAAGACCCTTTAACTTAAAGACCCTTGCTCCCTTCGGTCTCAACGTAGACTTTAATCTGAAGCCATTCTTGTGATTATTGTGACTTTGCCATTGTAATTGTTTGTAAGCTTGTGTAGTCTAAAATGAATCTATGATCGTATGCTATCCATTTGTTTTTTGTATGGTGTTCTTTGTATGCCATATTTTATATTTGAGAATTAACCAATGATATTAGGCCACATTTGGCCATGATGACAGACACCTGTGTGTCTTTTGACACTATATAAACGAGTCATCCCGCAGTGTTTGTGATTATACCCTGACGAAGACAGCTTGGCTGCCGAAACATTGGATATTACATTTTTATATTTGAGCTCCTGGAGTGTGCGGCTCTCCTTTGTTTTCAAAATCCTGAGACATACACCACCACATTCCCGGAGAGTTTTTAATTCCTGTCTGTACAATAGACGGAGAACCCCCCTGGCTGAATGGACGGAGAACCCCCCTGGCTGAATGGACGGAGAACCCCCCTGGCTGAATGGACGGAGAACCCCCCTGGCTGAATGGACGGAGAACCCCCCTGGCTGAATGGACGGAGAACCCCCCTGGCTGAATGGATGGGGACAGTATATCCGGAGAGAGCCATGATTGCGTGAAACAGAGTATGTTACAGTCCCTTATGTCTCTCTGGAAGAAGATCCTCACCCTACTTTATTGTCCAGGGATTGAAAGTCAGCGAGTAATATACTTTGAGTCTGACTAAAATCCCAATCCTTATTCCTCTTCTCTTCCTCTTGATACTTATTCGGTTAACTAAACTGTAACTGAGATGTTATGTGTTATTGTCTCTTCTTGAAAGGCAGACAATAGTACATTCAGCTGCAATAAGGAGAAGTATTTCTTGATATAGGACGGGCAAATGTTTTCTTCTCCGGAGTTTTGAGCATGTCATGTCTAATATAATATTGAGCATGTCATGTCATAATATAATAATAGTACATGTCATTTAGCAGAGTCTCCGGCGACGACGTCTCGGAGCAGACCCTGGGATGAATAAAGAAAGAAGAAAGAAAATTAAAGAAATTAAATCAAAGGATCCAATTCACGGAAGTTGAATTTCTGGTCGAAATGCTTGTTGGATCTATTGTTGCCGATCTAATATCCCAAAGTTATTTACGGCTGTTGTTAATATTGCAAGGCACGTTCTGAGCAAATAATGTTTGAAATAACAAAGACAACAAAACAAATACTTTCTTTGAATATCAACATACTGTATACTACGTACTTAATGAGTATATAGTACACACTATATAGTATTAGTTACTTTTAGTGTATTTTAAACAAACGGTATCCTTTCAGTTGAGCGTACTAGCGCTTCGCCTGTCTACCGGAAGTTGACGCTGTTGCTATGCAACCTCTTGCTAGCTTGTCGACATAACAAATTACTAGCTAGACATTTTACGACTTCGGGTGTGTTTTTAAATTCAATCTGGAGTGTCAGAGTGAGCTCTGGGCGTTGGTAAACTCAGAGCGTTGTCAGATTGTCCGTCTGTAAATTCAAAGCGTTTCGCTGTTGGAGAGTTCAGAGGGCACACTGGACACTCGGGCCCGAGGAGTAGGGTTGACTCGAGCGTTGTGGCCTCACGCCGGCAGTCAACCACCCAAGCTAACTGGCTAAATGTAGCTAGCTTGCTAGCTACTTCCAGACACAAATGAGAGAACACCTCACTCTGACCATTTTGAAGAAAAGTCATTACGTTATTAAATCGCTCCACATTTTCTTAACATTTGTCATAAGAAGTTAAAGTAATTAATTTGTATTCATTGGACTTCGACTGCATTTTCTTCCTGACATTTTTCTTCCAATATAAAAACGATGTGAAGCCACGCCCATTTGCTGAAGAATTGCATTATAGGCCCTAAAAGCACGGAAATAGTGCCCACTGCTTTTATACTTTTTTTTTTTGGCGAATGTAGTACGACATCCCGGGTACTTTTGGCATACTAACTATATCCGTACTTTTGGCATACTAACTATATCCGTACTTTTGGCATACTAACTATATCCGTACTTTTGGCATACTAACTATATCCGTACTTTTGGCATACTAACTATATCCGTACTTTTGGCATACTAACTATATCCGTACTTTTGGCATACTAACTATATCTGTACTTTTGGCATACTAACTATATCCGTACTTCTGGCATACTAACTATATCCGTACTTTTGGCATACTAACTATATCCGTACTTTTGGCATACTAACTATATCCGTACTTTTGGCATACTAACTATATCCGTACTTTTGGCATACTAACTATATCCGTACTTTTGGCATACTAACTATATCTGTACTTTTGGCATACTAACTATATCCGTACTTTTGGCATACTAACTATATCCGTACTTTTGGCATACTAACTATATCCGTACTTTTGGCATACTAACTATATCCGTACTTTTGGCATACTAACTATATCCGTACTTTTGGCATACTAACTATATCCGTACTTTTGGCATACTAACTATATCCGTACTTTTGGCATACTAACTATATCCGTACTTTTGGCATACTAACTATATCCGTACTTTTGGCATACTAACTATATCCGTACTTTTGGCATACTAACTATATCCGTACTTTTGGCATACTAACTATATCCGTACTTTTGGCATACTAACTATATCCGTACTTTTGGCATACTAACTATATCCGTACTTTTGGCATACTAACTATATCCGTAATTTTGGCATACTAACTATATCTGTACTTTTGGCATACTAACTATATCCGTACTTTTGGCATACTAACTATATCCGTACTTTTGGCATACTAACTATATCCGTACTTTTGGCATACTAACTATATCCGTACTTTTGGCATACTAACTATATCCGTACTTTTGGCATACTAACTATATCCGTACTTTTGGCATACTAACTATATCCGTACTTCTGGCATATTAACTATATCTGTACTTTTGGCATACTAACTATATCCATACTTTTGGCATACTAACTAAATCCGTACTTTTGGCATACTAACTATATCCGTACTTTTGGCATACTAACTATATCCGTACTTTTGGCATACTAACTATATCCGTACTTTTGGCATACTAACTATATCCGTACTTTTGGCATACTAACTATATCCGTACTTTTGGCATACTAACTATATCTGTACTTTTGGCATACTAACTATATCCGTACTTTTGGCATACTAACTATATCCATACTTTTGGCATACTAACTATATCCGTACTTTTGGCATACTAACTATATCTGTACTTTTGGCATACTAACTATATCTGTACTTTTGGCATACTAACTATATCCGTACTTTTGGCATACTAACTATATCCGTACTTTTGGCATACTAACTATATCCGTACTTTTGGCATACTAACTATATCCGTACTTTTGGCATACTAACTATATCCGTACTTTTGGCATACTAACTATATCTGTACTTTTGGCATACTAACTATATCCGTACTTTTGGCATACTAACTATATCCGTACTTTTGGCATACTAACTATATCCGTACTTTTGGCATACTAACTATATCTGTACTTTTGGCATACTAACTATATCCGTACTTTTGGAATACTAACTATATCCGTACTTTTGGCATACTAACTATATCCGTACTTTTGGCATACTAACTATATCCGTACTTTTGGCATACTAACTATATCTGTACTTTTGGCATACTAACTATATCCGTACTTTTGGCATACTAACTATATCTGTACTTTTGGAATACTAACTATATCCGTACTTTTGGCATACTAACTATATCTGTACTTTTGGCATACTAACTATATCCGTACTTTTGGCATACTAACTATATCTGTACTTTTGGCATACTAACTATATCCGTACTTTTGGCATACTAACTATATCCGTACTTTTGGCATACTAACTATATCTGTACTTTTGGCATACTAACTATATCCGTACTTTTGGCATACTAACTATATCCGTACTTTTGGCATCCTAACTATATCTGTACTTTTGGCATACTAACTATATCCGTACTTTTGGCATACTAACTATATCCGTACTTTTGGCATACTAACTATATCCGTACTTTTGGCATACTAACTATATCCGTACTTTTGGCATACTAACTATATCCGTACTTTTGGCATACTAACTATATCTGTACTTTTGGCATACTAACTATATCCGTACTTTTGGCATACTAACTATATCCGTACTTTTGGCATACTAACTATATCTGTACTTTTGGCATGCTAACTATATCCGTACTTTTGGCATACTAACTATATCCGTACTTTTGGCATACTAACTATATCTGTACTTTTGGCATACTAACTATATCCGTACTTTTGGCATACTAACTATATCCGTACTTTTGGCATACTAACTATATCCGTACTTTTGGCATACTAACTATATCTGTACTTTTGGCATACTAACTATATCCGTACTTTTGGCATACTAACTATATCTGTACTTTTGGCATACTAACTATATCCGTACTTTTGGCATACTAACTATATCTGTACTTTTGGCATACTAACTATATCTGTACTTTTGGCATACTAACTATATCCGTACTTTTGACATACTAACTATATCTGTACTTTTGGCATACTAACTATATCTGTACTTTTGGTATACTAACTATATCCGTACTTTTGGCATACTAACTATATCCGTACTTTTGGCATACTAACTATATCCGTACTTTTGGCATACTAACTATATCCGTACTTTTGGCATACTAACTATATCCGTACTTTTGGCATGCTAACTATATCTGTACTTTTGGCATACTAACTATATCTGTACTTTTGGCATACTAACTATATCTGTACTTTTGGCATACTAACTATATCTGTACTTTTGGCATACTAACTATATCCGTACTTTTGGCATACTAACTATATCCGTACTTTTGGCATACTAACTGTATCTGTACTTTTGGCATACTAACTATATCCGTACTTTTGGCATACTAACTATATCTGTACTTTTGGCATACTAACTATATCCGTACTTTTGGCATACTAACTATATCCGTACTTTTGGCATACTAACTATATCCGTACTTTTGGCATACTAACTATATCCGTACTTTTGACCAGTAAACTAATAACTCAATTCACGTCACAAGAAAGTACTGTTAGTACGGTTAGTATTCGAACGTGTCTTTCGGCGCCGTCTTTTTCACGTCATCTTGTTTAATGCTAATAATGTCTGGTTTTCATTGTTCAATGAAGCTTTTGACAGTTTTAACAGAGTCTATTCCTGAAAACAAATGGAGGCAAATAGGCTTTTTTCCCAGCCTTTTAAATAGAAACACAATTCTCAGATACTCTTTTCTAAAAAAAACAGTGGGTTTTATGTGTAACGTCAACCCCCCCCCCCGCTGTCCGAGCAACACTTGGATTTCATGGCTTTTTCTTTTACCGGTAGATTTTTACGGATTCTTTCATATTCAGTCCCCATGAAACACCAGACTAGTTATGCCGGTTGTTTCCCAAAAGGCTCTTATGTCTTCCCTAAAGCATATACAATGAATAACACTGTTGTATACGGTACTGTATGTAGATAGTGGGGGGGTTTCCCAAATAACATTCAGGGACTGTGGTACGGTTCAGATAGGCCTTATTCCCCAGCCAACGGACGACACAGCTGTGATGCAAGGACCCGGTTGGCCAGTAGAGGCCTCCAATGCCTTGTACAACTTCTGCTACAGAGTCAGTCCCTTGATACATGTTGCAGACACGCATGGACAGAGCCTAAACAGACGTTTACAGGGGAGAGCTGTATATCACCAACCACTTCCACACGGGGTTTGGTTTCATGAATCAACACTAATGTCATTTCAGCTTCACAATAAGTCTCATTTTACCTGAGTACGTATCCACTTTCCTTTTATGCAAACTCTACAACTAGTGCGGAGGAAAATGTGTTGTATTTTTTAGTGGCAGGAGAGATAACACATTCTAATAAATTTGAGAAAAGAAAGGAGGAGGGAGAGAGAGGGGGGGACAGAGGCGAGAGAGAGAGGACAGAGGGGAGAGAGAGAGGGGGGAGAGGGAGAGGGGAGAGAGAGAGGACAGAGGGGAGAGAGAGAGGGGGGAGAGGGAGAGGGGAGAGAAAGAGAGGGGTGGGGCAGAGGGGAGAGAAAGAGAGGGGTGGGGCAGAGGGGAGAGAAAGAGAGGGGTGGGGCAGAGGGGAGAGAAAGGGAGGGGTGGGGCAGAGGGGAGAGAAAGAGAGGGGTGGGGCAGAGGGGAGAGAAAGAGAGGGGTGGGGCAGAGGGGAGAGAAAGAGAGGGGGGGACAGAGGGAGAGGGGAGAGAAAGAGAGGGGGGGACAGAGGGAGAGGAGAGAGAAAGAGAGGGGGGACAGAGGGAGAGGGGAGAGAAAGAGAGGAGGACCGAGGGGAGAGAAAGAGAGGACAGAGGGGAGAGAGAGAGGGGGGGGACAGAGGGAGAGGGGAGAGAAAGAGAGGGGGGGACAGAGGGGAGAGAAAGAGAGGGGTGGGGCAGAGTGAGAGGGGAGAGAAAGAGAGGGGGGGACAGAGGGAGAGTGGAGAGAAAGAGAGGGGGGGACAGAGGGAGAGGGGAGAGAAAGAGAGGAGGACCGAGGGGAGGGAAAGAGAGGACAGAGGGGAGAGAGAGAGGGGGGTAGACAGAGGGAGAGGGGGGGGGCAGAGGGAGAGGGGAGACAGAGGGGGGGACAGAGGGAGAGGGGAGAGAGAGAGGGGGGGACAGAGTTGAGAGAGAAAGGGGAGACAGAGGGAGAGGGGAGAGAGAGAGGGGGGGACAGAGGGGAGAGAGAGAGGACAGAGGGGAGAGAGAGAGTGGGGGAGAGGGAGAGGGGAGAGAAAGAGAGGAGGACCTCTCCTCTCCTCTCCCCTCTGTCCTCTCCTCTCTCATCTGTCCTCCTCTCTCCTTTCCTCTCCTCTCCCCTCTGTCCTCTCCTCTCCCCTCTGTCCTCTCCTCTCCCATCTGTCCTCCTCTCCCCTCTGTCCTCTCCTCTCCCCTCTGTCCTCTCCTCTCCCCTCTGTCCTCTCCTCTCCTCTCCCCTCTCCCCTCTCCCCTCTGTCCTCTCCCCTCTCCCCTCTGTCCTCTCCCCTCTGTCCTCCTCTCCTCTCCCCTCTGTCCTCTCCTCTCCCCTCTGTCCTCTCCTCTCCCATCTGTCCTCCTCTCTCCTCTCCTCTCCCCTCTGTCCTCTCCTCTCTCATCTGTCCTCCTCTCTCCTTTCCTCTCCTCTCCCCTCTGTCCTCTCCTCTCCCCTCTGTCCTCTCCTCTCCCATCTGTCCTCCTCTCTCCTCTCCTCTCCTCTCCCCTCTGTCCTCTCCTCTCTCATCTGTCCTCCTCTCTCCTTTCCTCTCCTCTCCCCTCTGTCCTCTCCTCTCCCCTCTCCCCTCTGTCCTCTCCCATCTGTCCTCCTCTCTCCTCTCCTCTCCTCTCCCCTCTGTCCTCTCCTCTCTCATCTGTCCTCCTCTCTCCTTTCCTCTCCTCTCCCCTCTGTCCTCTCCTCTCCCCTCTGTCCTCTCCTCTCCCATCTGTCCTCCTCTCTCCTCTCCCCTCTGTACCCTTGCTGTCTTCTTCCCCTTCAGTATGTTGAATACACCTCCTTGACCGGCTGGGCTCTTTAACCTCTCTGGGATAGCGGGACGCTTGCGTCCCAACAGCCTATTAAAATGTAGAGCGCCAGATTCAAAAAAATTATATAAAATTAAACTTGATTAAATCACACATATAAGATACCAAATTAAAGCTACACTCGTTGTGAATCCAGCCAACATGTCAGATTTCAAAAAGGCTTTTCGGCGAAAGCATAAGATGCTATTATCTGATGATAGCCCAATGTAAACAAGAGAGTGTAGCCTATTTCAACCATGCTGGAGCTACTCAAAACGCAGAAATAAAATATAAAACATGCATTACCTTTGACGAGATTCTTTTGTTGGCACTCCAATATGACCCATAAACAACACAAATGGTCCTTATGTTCGATTAATTCCGTCCATATATATCCAAATTGTCCATTTATTTGGCGCCGTTGTACCAGAAAAAGCATCGTCCAATTTGCAGTCACGACAAAATATCTAAAAAAATTACCTCTAAACTTTGCCAAAACATTTCAAAGTACTTTTGTAATACAACTGTAGGTATTTGTAAACGTTAATAATCGATCAAATTGAAGACGGGTCAATCTGTTTTCAATACAGGATATCAACAAACTCACGGTACTTTTTCAAGTCTTGCTCAACTCTCAAACATAAATACAAGACGTCACTCCACTTCCGGGTCAATATCTTTCTCAGTTCTCTAATGAAAAACCTTAACCTTTTTCCATACAATGGCGACATCCAGTGGAAGCAGTAGAAACTGCGTGGATAGTGATTAGAATTCTGGTTTGCCCATGAGAACCCATTGAACACACAATGACTTAAAAAAAAAAAAGTTGGTCCTCAGGGTTTTGACTGCTATATAAGTTCTGTTATACTTACAGATATGATTCCAACACTTTTAGAAACTTCAGAGTGTTTTCTATCCAAATATACGAATGATATGCATATCTTATATTCTGGGGATGAGTAGAAGTTGAAATTGTGCACGCTATTTTTCCCGCTGATTGATCATCCTATTTTTCAAACCTAATTAAGGAGAATAAGAACAATCCCAAATGTATTTCGATACCGTCACAAAGCTAACTAAAAAGCACTATTCAACAAGAGAGTGTAACAGTCCTGACCTGTTTTATGTTGTTTTTATGTGTTTATGGTCAGGGCATGTGTTTTGGGTGGGCAGTCTATGTTATTCGTTTCTATGTTGGTTTTGGTTTGCCTGGTATGGCTCTTGATTAGAGGCAGGTGGTTTGCATTTTCCTCTAATCAAGAGTCATATTTAGGTAGGGCGTTATCACTGTGTGTTTGTGGGTGATTGTCTCCTGTGATGTCTATCGTGTTGTCGATGTTTTTTACATATGGAGCTGTTTTGCTGTTCGTTCGTTTTGATGTTCGTTCCTGTTCGTAAGTTTACGTTTGTCCATGTAAGTTTAGGTTCAGGTTCCGTTGTACGTCGTTTTTGTTATTTTGTAAGTTTTTTGAAAGTATTTTGTTTTGTTTCGTGTTGCCATCAGTTCATCGTGTAATAAAAATGGCTTATTTCCCTAACTCCGCATTTTGGTCCGAAGATCCTTCTCTCCTCACCTCTTCTGAGGATGAGGAGAGCGACAGCTATAACAGAATCACCCACCAACAAACAGTGACCAAGCGGTATGGGAATGCTCGACGGAGCAACAGGAATTTCTGGACTTGGGAGGAGATTTTGGATGGTAGAGGACCATGGACTCAACCAGGAGAATATCGCCGCCCTAAAGCTGAATTGGAAGCAGCGAGAGCAGAGAGGCGGCGATATGAGGAGCTAGCTCGGAGGCAGGAGAAGGAATCTACTAAGGATCTGGGCTACACTACGTGGGAGGAGATCGACAGGTGGGCGATCAACCCAGGGAGAGTGCCGGAGCCCGCCTGGGATTCTCTGGCGCAGTGCGAGGAGGGATACCGGCGAATGGAGGCAGCACGACGAAGCGGTAGGAGAGTGGCGAAGTCAGGTAGGAGACCTGCGCCCACTTCCCAGGCTAACCGTGGAGAGCGGGAGTACGGGCAGACACCGTGTTACGCAGTAGAGCGCACGGTGTCTCCTGTACGTGTGCATAGCCCGGTGCGGGTTATTCCACCTCCCCGCACTGGTAGGGCTAGATTGGGCACTGAGCCAGGTGTCATGAGGCCGGCTCAACGCGTCTGGTCTCCAGTGCGTCTCCTCGGGCCGGCATACATGGCACCTGCCTTACGCATGGTTTCCCCGGTTCGCCTGCATAGCCCAGTGCGGGCTATTCCACCTCGCCGCACTGGCAGGGCGACCGGGAGCATTCAACCAGGTAAGGTTGGGCAGGCTCAATGCTCAAGAGAGCCAGTACGCCTGCACGGTCCGGTATTTCCGGCGCCACCTCCCCGCCCCAGCCTAGTACCTACAGTGCCTACATTACGCACTAGGCTACCAGTGCATTTCCAGAGCCCTGTTCCTCCTCCACGCACTCTCCCTATAGTGCGTGTATCCAGTTCAGTGCCTCCAGTTCCGGCCCCAAGCACTAAGCCACCTGTGCGTCTCCTAATTCCTGTACACACTGTCACTTCTCCCCGTACTAGTCCTGAGGTGCGTGCCCTCAGCCAGGTGCCACCAGTGCCGGTACCACGCACCAGGTATAGAGTACGCTTTGAGAGTTCAGTGTGCCCTGTCCCTGCTCCACGCACTAGTAGGAAGGTGCTTATCATTAGCCCGGTGCCTCCAGTTCCGGCACCACGCACCAGGCTGTCTCTCCTTCTCCTCCCTACAGAGCTATCTGTCTCCCCAGCGCCATCTGAGCCATCCGTCTCCCCAGCGCCATCTGAGCCATCCGTCTCCCCAGCGCCATCTGAGCCATCCGTCTCCCCAGCGCCATCTGAGCCATCCGTCTCTCCAGCGCCATCTGAGCCATCCGTCTCCCCAGCGCCGTCTGAGCCATCCGTCTGCCATGAGCCTGCAAAGCCGCCCGTCTGCCATGAGCCTGCAAAGCCGCCCGTCTGCCATGAGCCTACAGAGCCATCCGCCAGACAGGAGCCGCTAGAGCCGTCAGCCAGACAGGAGCCGCTAGAGCCGTCAGCCAGACAGGATCTGCCAGAGCCGCCAACCAGACAGGATCTGCCAGAGCCGCCAACCAGACAGGATCTGCCAGAGCCGCCAACCAGACAGGATCTGCCAGAGCCGCCAACCAGACAGGATCTGCCAGAGCCGCCAACCAGACAGGATCTGCCAGAGCCGCCAACCAGACAGGATCTGCCAGAGCCGCCAAAGAGCCATGAGCAGCCAGAGCCGTCAGTGAGCCATGAGCAGCCAGAGCCGTCAGAGAGCCATGAGCAGCCAGAGCCGTCAGAGCGCCATGAGCGTCGAGAGCCGTCAGCCTGCCATGAGCGTCAAGAGCCGTCAGCCTGCCATGAGCGTCGAGAGCCGTCAGCCTGCCATGAGCGTCGAGAGCCGTCAGCCTGCCATGAGCGTCAAGAGCCGTCAGCCTGCCATGAGCGTAGAGAGCCGTCAGCCAGCATGGACCTGCCAGAGCCGTCCAAACAGGACCTGCTAGAGTCCTTCAGCCGGGATCTGCCCCTTGTCCCGGTGTTGCCCCTTGTCCCGGTGCTGCCCCTTGTCCCGGTGCTGCCCCTTATCCCGGTGCTGCCCCTTGTCCCGGTGCTGCCCCTTGTCCCGGTGCTGCCCCTTGTCCCGGTGCTGCCCCTTGTCCCGGTGCTGCCCCTTATTCCGGTGCTGGTCCTTATCCTGGTGCTGCCCCTTGTCCCGGTGCTGCCCCTTGTCCCGGTGCTGCCCCTTGTCCCGGTGCTGCCCCTTGTTCTGGTGTTGGCCGTTTATTTAGGGGAAAGTGGTTTTAGGGTGGTCATTAGAAGGGGTAGACAGAAGAGGGGAGTGACTAAGGTGGTAAGGGGACAGCGTCCTGAGCCGGAACCACCACCGTGGTCAACTGCCCACCCGGACCCTCCCCTGGACTTTGTGCTTGTGCGCCCGGCGTGCGCATCTTGAGGGGGGGGGTACTGTAACAGTCCTGACCTGTTTTATGTTGTTTTTATGTGTTTATGGTCAGGGCATGTGTTTTGGGTGGGCAGTCTATGTTATTCGTTTCTATGTTGGTTTTGGTTTGCCTGGTATGGCTCTTGATTAGAGGCAGGTGGTTTGCATTTTCCTCTAATCAAGAGTCATATTTAGGTAGGGCGTTATCACTGTGTGTTTGTGGGTGATTGTCTCCTGTGATGTCTATCGTGTTGTCGATGTTTTTTACATATGGAGCTGTTTTGCTGTTCGTTCGTTTTGATGTTCGTTCCTGTTCGTAAGTTTACGTTTGTCCATGTAAGTTTAGGTTCAGGTTCCGTTGTACGTCGTTTTTGTTATTTTGTAAGTTTTTTGAAAGTATTTTGTTTTGTTTCGTGTTGCCATCAGTTCATCGTGTAATAAAAATGGCTTATTTCCCTAACTCCGCATTTTGGTCCGAAGATCCTTCTCTCCTCACCTCTTCTGAGGATGAGGAGAGCGACAGCTATAACAGAGAGGATAGCTTTCACTTCAGCAGTGATAAATACAGTAATAAATACATGAAATTCTTCGATGAAAAGATCATTATACTTAGATAGAAAATTACGGACTCCATTTTGAATCTGCTTATTTCTCTCAAGCTCAGTTGTCCTGAGTCTGCACAGAACTGCCAAGACCTAGGATCAAGGGAGACACTCACGTTTTTTAATCCTGTATCTCTTGACACTTTCATGAAAATAGTAATGGCCTCTAAACCGTCAAGCTCCATACTGGATCCTATTCCAAGTAAACTACTGAAAGAGCTGCTCCCTGTGCTTGGCCCTCCTATGTTGAACATAATAAACGGCTCCCTATCCTCCAGACCAAACTCACTAAGAGTGGCAGTAATAAAGCCTCTCTTGAAAACGCCAAACTTTGAACCAGAAAATATAAAAAACTATCTGCCTATATCGAATCTCCCATTCCCATCAAAAAAAAATGTAAAAGCTGTTGCGTAGCAACTCACTGCTTTCCTGAAGAAAAACAATGTATACGAAATGCTTCAGTCTGGTTTTAGACCCAATCATAGCACTGAGACTGCACTTGTGAAGGTGGTAAATTACCTTTTAATGGCGTCAGACCGAGGCTCTGCATCTGTCCTCGTGCTACTAGACCTATGCTGCCTTTGATACCATCGATCACCACATTCTTTTGGAGCGATTTGAAACCCAAATTCGCCTACACAGACAAGTTCTGGCCTGGTTTAGATCTTACCTGTCGGAAAGTTATCAGTTTGTCTCTGTGAATGGTTTGTCCTCTGACAAATCAACTGTGCATTTCGGTGTTCCTCAAGGTTCCATTTTAGGACCACTATTGTTTTCACTATATATTTTATCTCTTGGGGATGTTATTCGAAAACATAATGTTAACTTTCACTGCTATGCGGATGACACACAGCTGTACTTTTCGATGAAACATGGTGAAGCCCCAAAATTACCCTCCTTTGAAGACTGTGTTTCAGACATAAGGAAGTGGATGGCAGCAAATGTTCTACTTTTAAACTCAGACTAAACAGAAACAACGAAATCTGCTTTGGATATAACAATTAATCTTGATGGTTATACAGTCATCTCAAATAAAACTGAAGGACCTCGGTGTTACTCTGGACCCTGATCTCTCTTTTGACGAACATATCAAGACAAGGACAGTTTTTTTCCATCTACGTAACATTGAAAAAATCGGAATATTTTTGTCCAAAAATGATGCAGAAAAATGTAACCATGCTTTTGTCACTTCTAGGTTAGACTACTGCAATGCTCTACTTTCCGGTTTCCCATATAAAGCACTAAATAAACTGACTAGAACCAAAAAATGCATCATATTACTCCGGTGCTAGCCTCCCACACTGGCTTCCTGTGAAGGCAAGGGCTGATTTCAAGGTTTCACCACTAACCTACAAAGCATTACAAAGATTTACTCCTACCTATCTTTCCGATTTGGTCCTGCCGTACATACCTACACGTACGCTACGGTCACAAGACGCAGGCCTCCTAATTGTCCCTAGAATTTCTAAGCAAACAGCTGGAGGCAGGGCTTTCTCCTATAGAGCTCCATTTTTATGTAATGGTCTGCCTATCCATGTGAGAGACGTAGACTCGGTCTCAACCTTTAAGTCTTTACTGAAGACTTATCTCTTCAGTAGGTCATATGATTGAGTGTAGTCTGGCCCAGGAGTGTGAAGGTGAACGGAAAGGCACTGGAGCAACGAACCACCCTTGGTGTCTCTGCCTGGCCGGTTCCCCTCTCTCCACTGGGATTCTCTGCCTCTAACCCTATTACAGGGGCTGAGTCACTGGCTTACTCGTGCTCTTCCATGCCGTCCCTAGGAGGGGTGCGTTGACTCAACCCACTTGAGTGGGTTGAGTCACTGACAAGATCTTCCTGTCTGGGTTGGTGCCCACTCTGGCTTGTGCGGTGGAGGAGCCTCACCTAATGACTAGGCAGCATCACGACCACCGGAAGGGCCTCACCTAATGACTAGGCAGCATCACGACCATCGGAGGGGCCTCACCTAATGACTAGGCAGCATCACGACCATCGGAGGGGCCTCACCTAATGACTAGGCAGCATCACGACCATCGGAGGGGCCTCACCCAATGACTAGGCAGCATCACGACCATCGGAGGGGCCTCACCCAATGACTAGGCAGCATCACGACCATCGGAGGGGTCTCACCTAATGACTAGGCAGCATCACGATCACTGGAGGGGCCTCAACCAATGACCAGGCAGCATCACGACCATCGGAGGGGTCTCACCTAATGACTAGGCAGCATCACGACCACCGGAGGGGTCTCACCCAATGACTAGGCAGCATCACGACCATCGGAGGGGCCTCACCCAATGACTAGGCAGCATCACGACCATCGGAGGGGCCTCACCCAATAACTAGGCAGCATCACGACCATCGGAGGGGCCTCACCCAATGACTAGGCAGCATCACGACCATCGGAGGGGCCTCACCCAATGACTAGGCAGCATCACGACCATCGGAGGGGCCTCACCTAATGACTAGGCAGCATCACGACCACCGGAGGGGCCTCACCTAATGACTAGGCAGCATCACGACCATCGGAGGGGCCTCACCTAATGACTAGGCAGCATCACGACCATCGTAGGGGCCTCACCCAATGACTAGGCAGCATCACGACCACCGGAGGGGAAGAAAATGAACAGTACTTTGTATTGATTTGGCACCGATGTCATTGAGCCACAACTCCTCTTCCCAGAGCTACAAATCATCCCTGCCAATTACTGTGTTGCCTTCCTCCTCCTCCTCCTCCTCACTACTGGTTCAGGTAGTTTCTCAGACCCCTTGACTTTTCCCTGATTTTGTTAGTCCCCCCCCCCCCTCATCAATCTACACACAATACCCCATGATGACAAAGCAAAACAGAATTTCAGACATCACAAATGTATTACAAATAGAAATATAAAAATATTACATTTACTTAAGTATGCAGAACCTTTGGCAGTGATGTACTGTATAACCAGGTGAGTTAGACCAGGCATGGACTGGCTATGTCATGTACTGTACGTATAAGAAGCCACAACACATGTTCTTCTCAGTGTATTACCAATGTAACACCAAACATGGAACTGACTGGACGTGTGGGAACTTCTGGAAAGATCTATATTTACTTCTGTAGAAAGGAGAGTTAGTTTCATCTGGTCACGTGGAGAAGGTGTTTCATCTGGTCACGTGGAGAAGGTGTTTCATCTAGTAACGTGGAGAAGGTGTTTCCTCTGGTCACGTGGAGAAGGTGTTTCCTCTAGTAACGTGGAGGTGTTGCCTCTGGTCACGTGGAGAAGGTGTTTCCTCTGGTCACGTGGAGAAGGTGTTTCATCTAGTAACGTGGAGAAGGTGTTTCCTCTAGTAACGTGGAGAAGGTGTTTCCTCTGGTCACGTGGAGAAGGTGTTTCCTCTGGTCACGTGGAGAAGGTGTTTCCTCTGGTCACGTGGAGAAGGTGTTTCATCTAGTAACGTGGAGAAGGTGTTTCATCTAGTAACGTGGAGAAGGTGTTTCATCTAGTAACGTGGAGAAGGTGTTTCCTCTGGTCACGTGGAGAAGGTGTTTCCTCTGGTAACGTGGAGAAGGTGTTTCATCTGGTCACGTGGAGAAGGTGTTTCATCTAGTAACGTGGAGAAGGTGTTTCAACTAGTAACGTGGAGAAGGTGTTTCATCTAGTAACGTGGAGAAGGTGTTTCATCTAGTAACGTGGAGAAGGTGTTTCATCTAGTAACGTGGAGAAGGTGTTTCATATAGTAACGTGGAGAAGGTGTTTCATATAGTAACGTGGAGAAGGTGTTTCCTCTGGTCACGTGGAGAAGGTGTTTCATATAGTAACGTGGAGAAGGTGTTTCATATAGTAACGTGGAGAAGGTGTTTCATCTAGTAACGTGGAGAAGGTGTTTCATCTGGTCACGTGGAGAAGGTGTTTCCTCTGGTCACGTGGGTGGACCATTTCAGTTTGTCCGTGATGTGTATGCCGAGGAACTTAAAACTTTACACCTTCTCCACTACTGTCCTGTCGATGTGGATAGGGGGGTGCTCCCTCTGCTGTTTCCTGAAGTCCACGATCATCTCCTTTGTTTTGTTGACGTTGGGTGAGAGGTTATTTTCCTGACACCACACTCCGAGTGCCCTCACCTCCTCCCTGTAGGCTGTCTCGTCGTTGTTGGTAATCAAGCCTACCACTGTAGTGTCGTCTGCAAACTTGATGATTGAGTTGGAGGCGTGCATGGCCACGCAGTCATGGGTGAACAGGGAGAACATGAGGGGGCTGAGCACGCACCCTTGTGGGGCCCCAGTGTTGAGGATCAGCGGGGTGGAGATGTTGTTACCTACCCTCACCACCTGGGGGCGGCCCGTCAGGAAGTCCAGGACCCAGTTGCACAGGGCGGGGCCAAGACCCAGGGTCTCGAGCTTAATGATGAGTTTGGAGGGTACTATGGTGTTAAATGCTGAGCTGTAGTCGATGAACAGCATTCTTACATAGGTATTCCTCTTGTCCAGATGGGATAGGGCAGTGTGCAGTGTGATGGCAAATACATCGTCTGTGGATCTATTGGGGCGGTAAGCAAATTGAAGTGGGTCTAGGGTGACAGGTAGGGTGGAGGTGATATGATCCTTGACTAGTCTCACAAAGCACTCCATGATGACGGAAGTGAGTGCTACAGGGAAATAGTCGTTTAGCTCAGTTACCTTTGCTTTCTTGAGAACAGGAACAATGGTGGCCATCTTGAAGCATGTGGGGACAGCAGACTGGGATAGGGAGAGATTGAATATGTCCGTAAACACACCAGCCAGCTGGTCTGCGCATGCTCTGAGGACGCGGCTAGGGATGCCGTCTGGGCCGACACTTTTAAATTTTTTACTCACATTGGCTGCGGTGAGCCCGCAGGTTTTGGTAGCGGGCCGTGTCAGTGGAACTGTATTGTCCCCAAAGCGAGCAAAGAAGTTGTTTAGTTTGTCTGGGAGCAAGACATCGGGGTCCTAATTTAGACCAGAGCCCTATTCCCTATATAGCACACTGCTTTAGACCAGGACCCTATTCCCTATATAGCGCACTACTTTAGACCAGGACCCTATTCCCTATATAGCGCACTACTTTAGTCCAGGACCCTATTCCCTATATAGTGCACTACTTTAGACCAGAGCCCTATTCCCTATATAGCGCACTACTTTAGACCAGGGCCCTATTCCCTATATAGTGCACTACTATAGTCCAGGACCCTATTCCCTATATAGAGCACTACTTTAGACCAGAACCCTATTCCCTATGTAGTGCACTACTTTAGACCAGGGCCCTATTCCCTATGTAGTGCACTACTTTAGACCAGGGCCTTACATCTCTATTCTTCTGTTTGACTAAGAGAGAACTGTATTGAAAACAGATGTCTACATTTTGAGTTTCACCCCGAAGGCAACCTTTTCTTCCCAGAGCGACATATGGAGACGTTTCTCTGTGTATCTTCTCAATGCTATTTTTACACACCGAAAGAGCTTCCCCTGTTCCCCGATAGAGCAGAAACCAGATGTTTAATGTGTTATGGTGACTTCGGAGATAGACTGTGTGTCTATGTTGGTTCCAGCTCACATGTATTTGAACACTATTAGCGGGTCGAAACAATTAAAGACCGTGAGCCAAGTCATGGTATTGTTGTATCTTTAAAGGTGCGTCTAACCGACAGTAGAGCCCTGTGCGGCGGGAATACAACATTCTGAAACAACTTCCTGTGTTAGTAAATCCCTTAGCTGCTTCTCTCTGTCTGTCACTCGCTCCACGCGCCTCTGCATGCGCTCTGTCTGTGTCTGTGAGTATCCGTAGCAACGTCTCCACACGTGCTGCTCACTCTGCATGCCTGTGTCTGTGTCTGTGAGTATCCGTAGCAACGTCTCCACACGCGCTGCTCACTCTGCATGCGCTCTGTCTGTGTCTGTGAGTATCCGTAGCAACGTCTCCACACGCGCTGCTCACTCTGCATGCGCTCTGTCTGTGTCTGTGAGTATCCGTAGCAACGTCTCCACACGCGCTGCTCACTCTGCATGCGCTCTGTCTGTGTCTGTGAGTATCCGTAGCAACGTCTCCGCTCGGGCTGCTCTGCTCAATGACGAGGTGTGAGGGAGCAGTTAGCCGTTAGCAACTTTTCATCTAAACTCTCTGGTCTCTCCTATTGGACGAGGTTGAAGCTCTTCTGACGTTATGATCTTAGTCAGATGTGACTGTACTGCGGCAGTAGAGCACGAGCAAATGGCTCAGCTACCTTTAGACTAGTTATTGATGACAGTTCATGCTCTACAATGGTCCTAACCCGATGTATAATGTTGAGAACAGTCGGGCTCGGGACGGGAGGCAGAGTTCTGGCCCACAGCCTCTAACATACCGTCTCCTTGGAAGTTACTCCACAGAAACACATTTTCAACTAGAAAATGCAACAGCAGTTGTGACGTTGCTAACTGAAATCAGCCCGTCAGAGATAACCAGTGATCCATCTCATCTCCAGCACCAAAGTGAGGTGATGAAATCAGACATCCTTCCATGTCCTTCCTCCCTCTGCCAGGACACATATGGCACCAGGAAGGATCCTCAGAACAGGAGAGCACCAGTAAGCATCCTCAGAACAGGAGAGCACCAGTATGGATCCTCAGAACAGGAGAGCACCAGGAAGGATCCTCAGAACAGGAGAGCACCAGTAAGGATCCTCAGAACAGGAGAGCACCAGTAAGGATCCTCAGAACAGGAGAGCACCAGGAAGGATCCTCAGAACAGGAGAGCACCAGTAAGGATCCTCAGAACAGGAGAGCACCAGTAAGGATCCTCAGAACAGGAGAGCACCAGGAAGGATCCTCAGAACAGGAGAGCACCAGGAAGGATCCTCAGAACAGGAGAGCACCAGGAAGGATCCTCAGAAAAGGAGAGCACCAGTAAGGATCTTCAGAACAGGAGAGCACCAGGAAGGATCCTCAGAACAGGAGAGCACCAGTAAGGATCCTCAGAACAGGAGAGCACCAGGAAGGATCCTCAGAACAGGAGAGCACCAAGAAGGATCCTCAGAACAGGAGAGCACCAGTAAGGATCTAAGGATCCTCAGAACAGGAGAGCACCAGGAAGGATCCTCAGAACAGGAGAGCACCAGGAAGGATCCTCAGAACAGGAGAGCACCAGTAAGGATCCTCAGAACAGGAGAGCACCAGTAAGGATCCTCAGAACAGGAGAGCACCAGTAAGGATCCTCAGAACAGGAGAGCACCAGGAAGGATCCTCAGAACAGGAGAGCACCAGGAAGGATCCTCAGAACAGGAGAGCACCAGTAAGGATCTTCAGAACAGGAGAGCACCAGGAAGGATCCTCAGAACAGGAGAGCACCAGGAAGGATCCTCAGAACAGGAGAGCACCAGTAAGCATCCTCAGAACAGGAGAGCACCAGTAAGGATCCTCAGAACAGGAGAGCACCAGGAAGGATCCTCAGAACAGGAGAGCACCAGTAAGGATCCTCAGAACAGGAGAGCACCAGTAAGCATCCTCAGAACAGGAGAGCACCAGGAAGGATCCTCAGAACAGGAGAGCACCAGGAAGGATCCTCAGAACAGGAGAGCACCAGGAAGGATCCTCAGAAAAGGAGAGCACCAGTAAGGATCTCCAGAACAGGAGAGCACCAGGAAGGATCCTCAGAACAGGAGAGCACCAGTAAGGATCCTCAGAACAGGAGAGCACCAGGAAGGATCCTCAGAACAGGAGAGCACCAAGAAGGATCCTCAGAACAGGAGAGCACCAGTAAGGATCCTCAGAACAGGAGAGCACCAGTAAGGATCCTCAGAACAGGAGAGCACCAGTAAGGATCCTCAGAACAGGAGAGCACCAGTAAGGATCCTCAGAACAGGAGAGCACCAGGAAGGATCCTCAGAACAGGAGAACACCAGGAAGAATCCTCAGAACAGGAGAGCACCAGGAAGGATCCTCAGAACAGGAGAGCACCAGTAAGGATCCTCAGAACAGGAGAGCACCAGGAAGGATCCTCAGAACAGGAGAGCACCAGGAAGGATCCTCAGAACAGGAGAGCACCAGGAAGGATCCTCAGAACAGGAGAGCACCAGTAAGAATCCTCAGAACAGGAGAGCACCAGTAAGGATCTTCAGAACAGGAGAGCACCAGGAAGGATCCTCAGAACAGGAGAGCACCAGTAAGAATCCACAGAACAGGAGAGCACCAGTAAGGATCCTCAGAACAGGAGAGCACCAGTAAGGATCCTCAGAACAGGAGAGCACCAGGAAGGATCCTCAGAACAGGAGAGCACCAGTAAGGATCCTCAGAACAGGAGAGCACCAGTAAGAATCCTCAGAACAGGAGAGCACCAATAAGGATCCTCAGAACAGGAGAGCACCGGTAAGGATCCTCAGAACAGGAGAGCACCAGTAAGGATCCTCAGAACAGGAGAGCACCAGTAAGGATCCTCAGAACAGGAGAGCACCAGTAAGGATCCTCAGAACAGGAGAGCACCAGTAAGGATCCTCAGAACAGGAGAGCACCAGTAAGGATCCTCAGAACAGGAGAGCACCAGGAAGGATCCTCAGAACAGGAGAGCACAAGTAAGGATCCTCAGAACAGGAGAGCACCAGTAAGGATCCTCAGAACAGGAGAGCACCAGTAAGGATCCTCAGAACAGGAGAGCACCAGTAAGGATCCTCAGAACAGGAGAGCACCAGTAAGGATCCTCAGAACCGGAGAGCACCAGTAAGGATCCTCAGAACAGGAGAGCACCAGTAAGGATCCTCAGAACCGGAGAGAACCCCAGTGTTGACACACAGAGAGTTTTGCTGATGGGCTGTGATGGGTTGGCAATATAGGCCGGCTCCATGCGGTGTGTGTGTGAGTGTGTGCGTGTTCGTGTGTATGGGGTGTTTGTCTTGGCCAGAATAGCCATTAAATGTGGCACGCCTCTAAGCTGATAGTCACACACACACACACGCACACTTACACACACACACACACACACACACACACAAATGCAAGGTGGAGGAAGATAATAAATATTGAAAGGATTCAGCCAAGCAACACTTTTTCTAGTGTGGTCTGAATAATAACAGCACCGGTACAACACGGTGATCAACGTTGTCCCCGTGCCCAAGCAAGATAATCTGTTTAAATGACTATCGCCCCGTAGCACTCACATGTGTAGTCATGAAGGGCTTTGAAAAGGCTGGTCGTGGCTCACAAAACATCATCCCAGACACCTTAAACCCACTCCATTTCGCATTACCGCCACAACAGATCCACAGATGACGCAATCTCTATTGCCACTCCACACTGCCCTTTCCCACCTGGACAAAAAGGAACACCTATGTGAGAATGCTATTCATTGACTACAGCTCAGCGTTCAACACCATAGTGCCCTCAAAGCTCATCACTAAGCAAAGGATCATGGTATTAAACACATCACACCAGATTCAGTGCTAAATATACAATTCACTTGTGTTGGTGCGGTTCTTCAAGCTCTGGCTCCTCGGCCAATGCAGGCCCTTTTTTTAAAAGAAGGTGGTCACTGACAACACAATCCTCTGGATGAACTGAAAGAAACGGACCAGAATCAATGTGTTCAAGTGATTCCTCTAAATAACAATTCAACCATGGAGCATTTTTGTTACGTTCTATTAGCTACATGGTGGCATTCAACCATTCATGTTTCAACCGGAACGTAGCGAAGACGATTGGAGGGAAAGAGTTGGATTTAGCTAGAAGCTCAGCTACAGCCGATGCCAGCACTGAGACTCGGTACCGGTACCCCCTGTTTATAGACTAGCTCAGCTACAGCCGATGCCAGCACTGAGACTCTGTACCGGTACCCTCTGTTATTAGCCTAGCTCAGCTACAGCCGGTGCCAGCACTGAGACTCTGTACCGGTACCCCCTGTTTATAACCTAGCTCAGCTACAGCCGATGCCAACACTGAGACTCTGTACCGGTACCCCGTGTTTATAGCCTAGCTCAGCTACAGCCGATGCCAACACTGAGACTCTGTACCGGTACCCCGTGTTTATAGCCTAGCTCAGCTACAGCCGATGCCAGCACTGAGACTCTGTACCGGTACCCCCTGTTTATAGACTAGCTCAGCTACAGCCGATGCCAGCACCGAGACTCGGTACCGGTACCCCCTGTTTATAGACTAGCTCAGCTACAGCCGATGCCAGCACTGAGACTCTGTACCGGTACCCCCTATTTATAGACTAGCTCAGCTACAGCCGATGCCAGCACCGAGACTCGGTACCGGTATCCCCTGTTTATAGACTAGCTCAGCTACAGCCGATGCCAGCACCGAGACTCGGTACCGGTACCCCCTGTTTATAGACTAGCTCAGCTACAGCCGATGCCAGCACTGAGACTCTGTACCGGTACCCCCTGTTTATAGCCTAGCTCAGCTACAGCCGATGCCAGCACTGAGACTCTGTACCGGTACCCCCTGTTTATAGCCTAGCTCAGCTACAGCCGATGACAGTACCGAGACTCGGTACCGGTACCCCGTGTTTATAGCCTAGCTCAGCTACAGCCGATGCCAGCACTGAGACTCTGTTCCGGTACCCCCTGTTTATAGCCTAGCTCAGCTACAGCCGATGCCAGCACCGAGACTCGGTACCGGTACCCCCTGTTATTAGCCTAGCTCAGCTACAGCCGATGCCAACACTGAGACTCGGTACCGGTACCCCCTGTTTATAGCCTAGCTCAGCTATAGCCGATGACAGCACTGAGACTCGGTACTGGTACCCCCTGTTTATAGCCTAGCTCAGCTACAGCCGATGCCAGCACTGAGACTCTGTACCGGTAACCCCCGTTTATAGCCTAGCTCAGCTACAGCCGATGCCAGCACTGAGACTCTGTACCGGTACCCCCTGTTTATAGCCTAGCTCAGCTACAGCCGATGCCAGCACTGAGACTCGGTACCGGTACCCTCTGTTTATAACCTAGCTCAGCTACAGCCGATGCCAGCACTGAGACTCGGTACCTCCTGTTTATAGCCTAGCTCAGCTACAGCCGATGCCAGCACTGAGACTCGGTACCTCCTGTTTATAGCCTAGCTCAGCTACAGCCGATGCCAGCACTGAGACTCGGTACCTCCTGTTTATAGCCTAGCTCAGCTACAGCCGATGCCAGCACTGAGACTCGGTACCTCCTGTTTATAGCCTAGCTCAGCTACAGCCGATGCCAGCACCGAGACTCTGTACCGGTACCCCCTGTTTATAGCCTAGCTCAGCAAATACAGTGCATTGCAAAAGTATTCATCCCCCTTTACGTTTTTCCTATTTTGTTGCATTAAAACCAGTAATTTCAATGGATTTTTATTGGATTTCTTGAAATGGACATACACAAAATAGTCAAAAAAAAAGTGAAATGAAAAAAATTACTTGTTTAAAAAAAAAATACAAAAAAAATGGAAAAGTGGTGCGTGCATATGTAATCACCCCCTTTGCTATGAAGCCCCTAAATAAGATCTGGTCAACCAGTTACCTTCAGAAGTCACATAATTAGTTAACCTCTCCTCCGGATGAACGTTTAACCTCTCTTGGGTAGGGGGCAGTATTGTCACCTCCGGATGAAAAGCGTTCCCAAAGTAAACTGCCTGCTACTCAGGCCCAGAAGCTAGGATATGCATATAATTGGTAGATTTGGATAGAAAACACTCAGAAGTTTCTAAAACTGTTAAAATAATGTCTGTGAGTATAACAGAATATGATAGGCGAAACCCCGAAGAAAAACCATCCAGGGATTTTTTTTTGGAGGTCTTGGGATTTTCCATTTATTTTCTATGGGATACCCTTATTATTAGGAACATGGTTGCAGTTCCTATGGCTTCCACTAGATGTCAACAGTCTTTAGAATTTGTTCGATGTTTTTCTTTTGAGAAATGAAGAAGTAGTCCTATTCATTGTAAGTGTCACTCCAGGTGGACTCCACTGTTTTGATGCGCGTGAACTGGAACGCGCTTCACATTGTTTTTATCCGGTATTGGAAACAGTTTATTCCGTCTTAAATTTGAAAGATTATTTACGTTTTAGGGTACCTAAGGTTGGATTAGGAACATTGTTTGAAATGTTTGGACCAAGTTTACAGGTAACTTATTAGATACTTTGTAGGCATATTTGGCGAGTTGAAACCGGTGTATTTCTGAATCAAACGCGCCAAATAAATGGACATTTTTGGGACAGAAAGAAGGACATTATCGAACAAAAGGACCATTTATGATGTTTCTGGGACATTTTGGAGTGCCAACAGAAGAAGATCTTCAAAGGTAAGGCATTTATTATAGCGCTATTTCTGACTTTTGTGGCGCACCTGCCTGGTTGAAATATGATTTTCATGTGTTTGTATGCGGGGCGCTGTCCTCAGATAATCACATGGTTTGCTTTCGCTGTAAAGCCTTTTCTGAAATCTGACACAGCGGCTAGATTAAAAAGAAGTTAGCCTTTATTTTTATGTATAACATATATATTTTTAAGAATGTTAAATATTTGAATTTGTTATTTTTGAATTTCGCGCTCTGCAATTTTACCGGATGTTGGCCAGGTACCGGCTACCGTCCCACCTGCCCATAAGGAGTAAAATAAAGTCCACCTGTGTGCAATCTAAGTGTCACTTGATCTGTCACATGATCTCAGTATATATACACCTGTTCTGAAAGGCCCCAGAGTCTGCAACACCACTAAGCAAGGGGCACCACCAAGCAAGCGGCACCATGAAGACCAAGGAGCTCTCCAAACAGGTCAGGGACAAAGTTGTGGAGAAGTACAGATCAAGGTAGGGTTATAAAATAATATCAGAAACTTTGAATATCCCACGGAGCACCATTAAATCCTTTAATTAAAAAATGAAAGAATACGACACCACAACAAACCTGCCAAGAGAGGGCCGCCCACCAAAACTCACAGACCAGGCAAGGAGGGCATTAATCAGAGAGGCAACAAAGAGACCAAAGATAACCCTGAAGGAGCTGCAAAGCTCCATAGTGAAGATTGGAGTATGTGTCCATAGGACCACTTGAAGCTGTACACTCCACAGAGCTGGGCTTTACGAAAGAGTGGCCAGAAAACAAGCCAATGCTTAAAGAAAAAAACAAGCAAACACATTTGGTGTTAGCAAAAAGGCATGTAGGAGACTCCCCAAACATATGGAAGAAGGTACTCTGGTCAAATGTAGCTTTTTTGCAATCAAGAAAAACAGTATGTCGGGCGCAAACCCAACACCTCTCATCACCCTGAGAACACCATCCCCACAGTAAAATATGGTGGTGGCAGCATCATGCTGTGGAGAAGTTTTTCATCGGCAGGGACCGTGAAACTGGTCAAAATTGAAGGAATGAATGACGGCGCTAAATAGAGGGAAATTCTTGAGGGAAACCAGAAACAGAGGTTCACCTTCCAGCAGGACTATGACCCTAAGCATACTGCTAAAGCAACATTTGAGTGGTTTACGGGGAAACATTTAAATGTCTTGGAAGGTCCTAGTCAAAGCCTAGACCTCAATCCAATTGAGAATCTGTGGTATGACTTAAAGATTGCTGTTCACCAGGGGAACCCATCCAACTTGAAGGAGCTGGAGCCGTTTTGCCTTAAAGAATGGGCAAACATCCCAGTGGCTAGATGTGCCAAGCTCATAGAGACATACCCCAAGAGACTTGCAGCTGTAATTGCTGCAAAAGGTGTCTCTACAAAGTATTGATTTTGGGGGGGGGTGAATAGTTATGCACGCTCAAGTTTTCTTGTTGTTGTCATATTTCTTGTTTGTTTCATAACAACACAAATATTTTGCATCTTCGAAGTGGTAGGCATGCTGTGTAAATCAAATGATACAAACCCCTCCCAAAATTACATTTTAATTCCAGATTATAAGGCAACAAAATAGGACAAATGCCAAAGGGGGTGATTACTTTTGCAAGCCACTTTAAAATGTAATTTAATTTAAAGATGGGAGATAACAAATACGATGCCTTGCTACGTAGCTAAGTTATTTTTCCTACAAACCACCTTTCTTACTTTAACTTGTATACTGAAACCAATATTGTGTATTGCTGACTAATAATCAAATAATTTTAAATGTTGCTATATTAAAATACATTCAGAAAATGTTCAAACCTCGTCCCTTTTTCCACGTTTTGCGTTCGTTACAGAGAGATCCTTAAAACCTCTTTGCGCACGGATCGCTTTAACGGGATCATTTTCGTTAACAACCGCTGAATTGTCTAGTGGGCTATGTTCTCAAATAATCGTAAGGTATGCTTTCGCCGCAAAGCATTTTTAAAATCTGACACCGTGGTTGGATTCACAAGAAGTTCATTTTAAACCTATGTAAAATATGTTTTGTTTTCTGAATTTTCATAATGAGTATTTCTGTATTTGAATTTGGCGCCCAGCAGTTTCACTGGCTGTTGAAGAGGTGGGACGCTACCGTCTCACGTGCCCAAGAGAGGTTAAAGAAAACCTGCTCCAGAGCGCTCAGGACCTCAGACTGGGGGGTGAAGGTTTACCTTCCAACAGGACAGCGACCCTAAGCACACAGCCAAGACAATGCAGGAATGGCTTCGGGACAAGTCTCTGAATGTCTTTGAGCGGCCCAGCCAGAGCTCCGGACTTGAACCTATCTAATCTCTGGAGAGACCTGAAAATAGCTGTGCAGCGACACTCCCCATCCAACCTGACAGAGCTTGAGAGGATCTGCAGAGAAGAATGGGAGAAACTGCCCAAATACAGGTGTGTCAAGCTTGCAGTGTCATACCCAAGAAGACTCAAATCTGTAATTGCTGCCAAAGGTGCTTTAACAAAGTCCTGAGTAAAAGGTCTGAATTTCTTCAGTACCAGTCAAAAGTTTGGACACACCTACTCATTTAAGGATTTTTCTTTATTTTAACTATTTTCCACATTAAAGAATAATAGTGAAGACTTCAAAACTATAAAAATAACACACTTTTTTTGGTTACTACATGATTCCATATGTGTTATTTCATAGTTGTGAACAAATAATAGGAAAAAGAAGAGAGGGAAGGAGACAAAAGAGAAATGAGACAGGGAGACGACTTGTAACATAATGGTTGCCAGAGTGGCTGCCCACAGTGAGCTCAATTCATCAATGTCAATAACAGCCTCAGAACGGGCGATAGACATGCATAGTAATTGAAGATAATCAGATTAAATCACCACTGTTTGACAGTTTACGAGATGGGCACTTTATCTTGTCGAGGGAGGATGGAATTGTTAGATAGCTTATGTACATCACTAGATAGTACTAATCTGGAAAAACATCTTAATTGTATGCTATCACCTGATTGCCTTGGCATTATATTAAATACTATGGTAATTACTACACAGATCGAGGGGTAAATAGCCCGAGGCTGAGACTACCTTAACAGAGGAGACATGAGGAGTGCGGAAGAGAGAGGAGGAGAGACGAGAAGAGAGGAGAGATGAGGAGAGATGGAGAGAGGAGGGGAGAGGAGTAGAGAGGAGAGATGAGGAGAGACGAGGAGAGATGGAGAGAGGAGACGAGACGAGAAGAGATGAGAGAGACGAGGAGAGAGGAGGAGAGATGAGGAGAGAGAGGAGAGAGGAGAAAAGAGGAGAGATGAGGAGAGACGAGAAGAGAGGAGAGGAGAAAAGAGGAGAGATGAGGAGAGACGAGGAGAGATGGAGAGAGGAAGAGAGAGGAGAGAGGAGGAGAGATGAGAGAGGAGGAGAGAGGAGAGATGAGGAGAGACGAGGAGAGATGGAGAGAGGAAGAGAGAGGAGAGAGGAGGAGAGATGAGAGAGGAGGAGAGAGGAGAGATGAGGAGAGACGAGGAGAGATGGAGAGAGGAAGAGAGAGGAGAGAGGAGGAGAGAGGAGAGAGGAGGAGAGAGGAGGAGAGATGGAGAGAGGAGGAGAGAGGAGAGAGGAGGAGAGAGGAGGAGAGAGGAGAGAGGAGGAGAGAGGAGAGATGAGGAGAGACGAGGAGAGATGGAGAGAGGAAGAGAGAGGAGAGAGGAGGAGCGAGGAGAGAGGAGGAGCGAGGAGAGAGGAGGAGCGAGGAGAGAGGGCAGAGCAGCTGCTGGTATTGCACTATAAAGTGTTTGATTCATCTGAATAGCTTCAGAATACCTTTTACATCTTGTTCTACAGCTTGCAAGATAACTGCAAAGAGGATGCTTGGGTTTGAAGTATTTTAAGGTTATAACTAGCGTTTCCCCATCTATTACACAGAGCAAAGAGAGATCCCTCATAGTGTCACTACCACCCAGCCTATAGAACACATCCCTCATAGTGTCACTACCACCCAGCCTATAGAACACATCCCTCATAGTGTCACTACCACCCAGCCTATAGAACAGATCCCTCATAGTGTCACTACCACCCAGCCTATAGAACAGATCCCTCATAGTGTCACTACCACCCAGCCTATAGAACACATCCCTCATAGTGTCACTACCACCCAGCCTATAGAACACATCCCTCATAGTGTCACTACCACCCAGCCTATAGAACACATCCCTCATAGTGTCACTACCACCAGCCTATAGAACACATCCCTCATAGTGTCACTACCACCCAGCCCTTAGAACACATCCCTCATAGTGTCACTACCACCCAGCCTATAGAACACATCCCTCATAGTGTCACTACCACCCAGCCTATAGAGAGAGAGAGAGAGAGAGAGAGAGAGAGAGAGAGAGAGAGAGAGAGAGAGAGAGAGAGAGAGAGAGAGAGAGAGAGAGAGAGAGAGAGAGAGAGAGAGAGAGAGAGAGAGAGAGAGAGAGAGAGAGAGAGAGAGGAGAGAGAGAGAGAGAGAGAGAGAGAGAGAGAGAGAGAGAGAGAGAGAGAGAGAGAGATATATATATAGAGATAGAGAGAGAGATATATATATAGAGATATAGAGAGATATATATATAGAGATATATAGAGATATATAGAGATATATAGAGATATATAGAGATATATAGAGATATATAGAGATATATAGAGATATATAGAGATATATAGAGATATATAGAGATATATAGAGATATATAGAGATATATAGAGATATATAGAGATATATAGAGATATATAGAGATATATAGAGATATATAGAGATATATAGAGATATATAGAGATATATAGAGATATATAGAGATATATAGAGATATAGAGAGATATATAGAGATATAGAGAGATATAGAGAGATATAGAGATATAGAGGGAGAGAGATATAGAGGGAGAGAGATATAGAGGGAGAGAGATATAGAGATATATAGAGATATATAGAGATATAGAGATATAGAGGGAGAGAGATATAGAGGGAGAGAGATATAGAGATATAGAGATATAGAGATATAGAGATATAGAGATATAGAGATATAGAGATATAGAGATATAGAGATATAGAGATATAGAGGGAGGGAGAGAGAGAGAGAGAGGGAGGGAGAGGAATGGGTTACAACTGACTAATAGAATAAAGTAATAACCACATTGCCTCGGGGCAACAGTTCTGCTCTGTACAGGGCGAGCACCACTTCACTACATACTAGAGATTTATGATCAGGGGGAAATTAGCGTCTCAGCCTGGTCCCATTGTGTTGTCCAATCTGAAGCTGCTCTCTCTGTCACCAGAGAGGTAAAAGAGCGGAAGGGAGAGGAAGAGAGAGAGAGATAGATAGAGAGAGGTAGAGCCAGAGAGAGGTAGAGAGAGAGAGAGAGAGAGAGGTAGAGAGAGAGAGGTAGAGAGAGAGCGGTAGAGAGAGAGAGAGAGAGAGAGGTAGAGAGAGAGAGGTAGAGAGAGAGCGGTAGAGAGAGAGCGGTAGATAGAGAGAAGTAGATAGAGAGAGGTAGAGCCAGAGAGAGAGAATTTAATTGTATTGAGAGGTAGAGAGAGAGAGATAATTTAATTGAATTGAGAGGTAGAGAGAGAGAGATAGAGGGAGAGAGAAAGAGGTAGAGAGAGAGAGAGAGAGAGGTAGAAAGAGAGAGAGAGAGAGAGAGAGAGAGAGACAGAGAGAGAGATATAGAGAGACAGAGAGAGAGAGACAGAGAGAGAGAGAAAAAGAGAGAGAGAGAGAGAGAGAGAAAGAGACGCGTTCAGAACAAGTTGTCATTTACAACTGCGACCTGGCCAAGATAAAGCAAAGCAGTTCGACACAAACAACAACACAGAGTTACACATGGAATAAACAAACATACAGTCAATAATACAGCAGAAAATAGTTTTACTTGTATTTAAGAGCAGTTAGAGGCCACGGAAGGAGAGTTGTATGGCATTGAAGCTCGCCTGGAGGGTAGTTAACATAGTGTCCAAAGAAGGGCCAGAAGTATACAGAATGGTGTCGTCTGCGTAGAGGTGGATCAGAGACTCACCATTAGCAAGAGCGACGTCATTGATGTATACAGAGAAGAGAGTCGGTCCAAGAATTGAACCCTGTGGCACCCCCATAGAGACTGCCAGAAGTCCGGACAACAGGCCCTCCGATTTGACACACTGAACTCTATCAGAGAAGTAGTTGGTAAACCAGGCGAGGCAATCATTTGAGAAACCAAGGCTATCGAGTCTGCCGATGAGGATGTGGTGATTGACAGTCGAAAGCCTTGGCCAGGTCAATGAATACGGCTGCACAGTATTGTCTCTTATCGATGGCGGTTAAGATATCATTTAGGACCTTGAGCGTGGCTGAGGTGCACCCGTGACCAGTTCTGAAACCAGATTGTATAGTGGAGAAGGTGCGGTGGGATTCGAAATGGTCGGTAATCTGTTTGTCCTATGGGCCCTCGTCAAAAGCAGTGCGTTACAGATGGAGGAGCTTCATTTGATCACCCTGTTGCAGGAGAATTTTGTAAGACTTGTACTGTATTTGAGGTTTAAAAAGGCTTTTGAAGTTTGTAATTTCCACTTAGAAAATTTCAGACTAGATTTTCCTTTACGAAAAATGTAACAACCCCTTCAAAAATGTTCCTGTCCTTGTTTTCCTGCTGGAGCAAACTTGTTTAAATTAAGATCCTACATCTGTTTATAGCGAATAGGGTTCCATTTGGTCCTCACACCAGGTGTCTAACTGCAAGAGGACCCTTAACCCTGCTAAACCACACTGAGAGAATATAAATGAACTCTGATGATGCTGATTTACAGTATTGTTTTCTAACGGTGCTGTTAAATTGCTCATAAACAAAAGCGATATTAAAACGCTCAGTCAGAAGCTGTAATTTCAGAACATAATGCTTTACAAAGGGATTTATCAACATGAAAATGCTATACAATTTCAAACTGTCTACTTTTATGTAAGTTAACATAGTTAAGCAAGAAAATGGATGTAACAATTCCAAAACAGATAGATATAATCACATTGATACTTTCCTTCTATGACAAACAACGGCTAGAGACAGAGACAGAGAGAGAAAGAGAGAAAGAGAGAAAGAGAGAAAGAGAGAGAGAGCGAGAGAGCGAGAGAGAGAGGGAGAGAGGTAGAGAGGTAGAGAGAGAGAGAGAGACAGAGAGGGAGAGAGAGAAAGAGAGAGAGAGAGAGAGGTAGAGCGAGAGAGGTAGAGAGAGAGAGAGACAGAGAGAGAGAGAGAGAGAGGTAGAGCAAGAGAGGTAGAGAGGTAGAGAGAGAGAGAGAGAGAGAGAGAGAGAGAGAGAGAGAAAGAGAGAGAGAGAGAGAGAGGTAGAGCTAGAGAGGTAGAGAGGTAGAGAGGTAGAGAGAGAGAGAGAGAGAGAGAGAGAGAGAGAGACAGAGAGAGAGAGAAAGAGAAAGAGAGAGAGAGAGGAAGAGAGAGAGAGAGACAGAAAGACAGAGAGAGAGAGAGAGAGAGAGAGAGAGAGAGAGAGAGAGAGAGAAAGACAGAGAGAGAGAGAGAGAGAGACAGAAGACAGAGAGAGAGAGAGAGAGAGACAGAAAGACAGAGAGAGAGAGAGAGAGAGAGAGAGAGAGAAAGACAGAGAGAGAGAGAAAGGCAGAGAGAGAGAGAGACAGAGAGAGAGAGAGACAGAGAGAGAGAGAGAGAGAGGTAGAGCAAGAGAGGTAGAGAGGTAGAGAGAGAGAGAGAGAGAGAGAGAGAGAGGTAGAGCTAGAGAGGTAGAGAGGTAGAGAGGTAGAGAGAGAGAGAGAGAGAGAGACAGAGAGAGAGAGAAAGAGAAAGAGAGAGAGAGAGGAAGAGAGAGAGAGAGACAGAAAGACAGAGAGAGAGAGAGAGAGAGAGAGAGAGAGAGAGAGAGAGAAAGACAGAGAGAGAGAGAGAAAGGCAGAGAGAGAGAGAGACAGAAAGACAGAGAGAGAGAGAGACAGAAAGACAGAGAGAGAGAGAGACAGAAAGACAGAGAGAGAGAGAAAGGCAGAGAGAGAGAGAGAGAGACAGAAAGACAGAGAGAGAGAGAGACAGAAAGACAGAGAGAGAGAGAGAAGGAGAGAGAGACAGAGAGACAGAGATAAAACCAGGGGGAGGGTAAACCACATCTCCAATCTTTTTGGCTCTATAACAAAGAATAAAGAGCAAAAACATATACATGATCAAATACAAATCCTAGAATCAACTATTAAAGACTACCAGAACCCACTGGATTCTCCAATTACCTTGAATGAACTACAGGACAAAATATAAACCCTCCAACCCAAAAAGGCCTGTGGTGTTGATGGTATCCTTAATGAAATGATCAAATATTGTAACGTCAGGTGAATGATGGGTGCAGAGTCAGGCGCAGAGAGAGCAAAAATATTCTGGGTACAAAACGCTTAAATGTCCACAGCATAAAACAGGAACAGGTACAAAAGGGTGACGCCAAAACAACCCACAGACCAACTGTTTAAAACAAGCTGGAATAGCGAAAATCCCACAAACAAATAATCCACTCACGACGTAAAACGTGAATACACAAAATAAGCCCGCACAAACACTAGCGGGCGAAACTAACCTAAATAGTACCCCTCCTAAAATCCAAACAAGAAACAGGTGAAAACAATTAGACAGACATAAACGAAAAGGAAAAAAGGGATCGGTAGCAGCTAGTAGACCGGCGACGACGACCGCCGAGTGCCACCCGAACGGGAAGGGGAGTCACCTTCGGTAATATTCGTGACAAATATACAGACAACAAATTCCAATTGGCTATACTAAAACTCTTTAACATCGTCCTTAGCTCTGGCATCTTCCCCAATATTTGGAACCAAGGACCTGACCACCCCCAATCCACAAAAGTGGTGACAAATTTGACCCTGTTAACTACCGTGAGATATGAGTCAACAGCAACCTTGGGAAAATCCTCTGCATATATCATTACCAGCAGACTCGTACATTTCCTCAGTGAAAACAAAGTACTGAGCAAATGTCAAATTGGCTTTTTACCAAATGACCGTACGACAGCCCACGTATTCACCCTGCACATCCTAATTAACAAACAAACCAAAACAAAGGCAATGTCTTTTCATGCTTTGTTGATTTCAAAAAAGCCTTGGACTCAATTTGGCACGAGGACCTGCTGTACAAATTGATGGAAAGTGGTGTTGGGGGTAAAACATACGACATTATAAAATCCATGTACACAAACAACAAGTGTGCGGTTAAAATTGGCAAAAAACACACATTTCTTTCTACAGGGTCGTGGGGTGAGACAGGGATGCAGCTTAAGCCCCGCCCTCTTCAACATATATATCAACGAATTAGCGCGGGCACTAGAACAGTCTGCAGAACCCGGCCTCACCCTACTAGAACAGTCTGCAGCACCCGGCCTCACCCTACTAGAACAGTCTGCAGCACCTCACCCTACTAGAACAGTCTGCAGCACCCGGCCTCACCCTACTAGAATCCGAAGTCAAATGTCTACTGTTTGCTGATGATCTGGTGCTTCTGTCACCAACCAAGGAGGTCCTACAGCAGCACCTAGATCTTCTGCACAGATTCTGCCAGACCTGGGCCCTGACAGTAAATCTCAGTAAGACAAAAATAATGGTGTTCCAAAAAAGGTCCAGTCACCAGGACCACAAATACAAATTCCATCTAGACACCGTTGCCACTGGAGCACACAGTGAATACGTTACGATACCTCTAGTATGAATATCTGTGTGTGTGTCTAAGCGCGACTACAGGTCAACTTCCACAGAAGCATGCCTGATCAAAGGGATTGCACACGCCACCAGCTGACACCAGCGACACGAGCCTGACCAGACATGAGTGCCAATTAACTGCTATGCATCGCTTTCGAGGCACGTAACACTGTGATCCTAGCATGAGAGCAGCAGTCATGTTCCGGCGCGACTGTGTGACTAAAGCTGCTCCTGGAGCTCTAGATGTGCACTCAAGACACTTTACGTACCTCGGCCTCAACATTCAGCAAGGCCGCAGGGCCAGACGGGTTCACCAGAGACGTGTGACTCCGAGCATGCGCTGACCAAGGCTAGCAAGGGCCTTCACTGACATTTTCAACCTCTCCCTGTCTGAGTCTGTAATACCTACATGTTTCAAGCAGACCACCATTAGGAGCCTGTGCCCAAGAACACTAAGGTAACCTGCCTAAATGACTACCGTCCTTGTAGCACTCACTGCCCTGTTGGCATGAAGTGCTGTGAAAGGTCTGGGGTCATGGCTCACATCAACAACATTATCCCAGAAACCATAGACCCACTCCAATTTGCATACCGCCCCAACAGATCCACAAATGATGCACTCTCTATTGCACTCCACACTGCCCTTTCCCACCTGGATGCAGAATTCTGCTAAAATATCCTCTGTGTACAACGTAGAACACCAAATAATGCATGCAGAGCAGAATTAGGCCGATACCCACTAATTATCAAAATCAAGAAAAGAGACGTTAAATTCTACAACCACCTAAAAGGAAGCGATTCCCAAACTTTCCATAACAAAGCCATCACCTACAGAGAGATGAACCTGGAGAAGAGTCCCCTAAGCAAGCTGGTCCTAGGGCTCTGTTCACAAACACAAACACACCCCACAGAGCCCCAGGACAGCAGCACAATTAGACCCAACCAAATCATAAGAAAACAAAAAGATAATTACTTGACACATTGGAAAGAATTAACAAAAAACCAGAGCAAACTAGAATGCTATTTGACCCTGAACAGAGAGTACACAGTGGCAGAATACCTGACCACTGTGACTGACCCTAAACAGAGAGTACACAGTGGCAGAATACCTGACCACTGTGACTGACCCAAACTTAAGGAAAGCTTTGACTATGTACAGACTCAGTGAGCATAGCCTTGCTATTGAGAAAGGTCTCTGTAGGCAGACATGGCTCTCAAGAGAAGACAGGCTATGTGCACACTGCCCACAAAATGAGGTGGAAACTGAGCTGCACTTCCTAACCTCCTGCCTAATGTATGACCATATTAGAGACACATATTTCCCTCAGATTACAAAGATCCACAAAGAATCGAAAACAAACCCAATTTTGATGAACTCCCATATCTACTGGGTGAAATTCCACAGTGTGCCATCACAGCAGCAAGATTTGTGACCTGTTGCCACAAGAAAAGGGCAACCAGTGACGAACAAACACCATTGTAAATACAACCCATATTTATGTTCATTTATTTTCCCTTTTTTACTTTAACAAATTTTTTACTTTAACTAATTGCACATCATTACAACCCTGTATATATACAACCTATGACATGTTAAATGTATTATTTTGAAATGTTTGTGAGTCTAATGTTTACTGTAAATTTGTTATTGTTTATCTCCCTTTTGTTCATTGTCTACCTCACTTGCTTTGGCAATGTTAACACATGTTTCCCATGCCAATAAAGCCCTTAAATTGAAATGAGAGAGAGACAGAGAGAGAGAGAGAGAGAGAGGAGAGAGAGAGAGAGACAGAGAGACAGAGAGAGAGAGAGAGAGAGAGAGAGAGAGAGACAGGAGAGAGAGAGAGACAGAGAGAGAGAGACAGACAGGAGAGAGAGAGAGAGAGAGAGAGACAGAGAGAGAGAGAGAGAGAGAGAGGACAGAGGAGAGAGAGAGAGAGAGAGAGAGACAGAGAGAGAGAGAGATACAGAGAGAGAGAGAAAGACAGAGAGAAAGGCAGAAAGGCAGAGAGACAGAGACAGAGACAGAGAGAGAGAGAGAGAGAGAGAGAGAGAGAGAGAGAGAGAGAGAGAGAGAGACAGAGAGAGAGAGAGAGAGAGGGAGAGAGAGGGAGAGGGAGAGAGAGGGAGAGAGGGAGAGCGAGAGAGGAAACAACTCAAGTCATCTTAAATCTCTCCTTTTAATTGTTCTACTGTGTTAATTAATTACCTACAGAGTCAATGATTGTCCACTACTGAGTCTGCGGCAGTCAGAGGATCATTCTGCTTTAAGTTGTTCCCGTGGAGAATGATTGGAATATTAATTAGTCCCATCTATGGAACGTAAGATAATAATAAAGTCACAGCGCTGAATGGAATCTGTGACCTGTAAAAATCCTATTCACAATCTCCAGTCTGCCATGGCTCATTCTTTTGGCTGCAGACACAGGACTTGTTCACACTCCCTCTAAGTGTCCACATTGTCCTTTTGAGAGGCATTGTGGCCGGAGTCTGTAAAAAATAAAAATAAAACACATACGTTTTTATGGGACTGAAAGTTTATATTCACCGTTTATTTGGGACATTTTTCCTGAATGGGTCAATTTCGATACCTCAGTAGAGCAGGTTTCTATTGAGAGGCCACAATAAACGTATATCTTGGCTTTGTATTTTACGGGACTTGGTGTGTTTGATTATGATTACAAGACACACCTAGAAGAGAGTAAAGGATCCCCCCCGCCTCACTGGCAGCATCTCTTCACTTGTCCCCCCCCAGGCCTCACTGGCAGCATCTCTTCACTTACCCCCCCCCCCCCCCGCCTCACTGGCAGCATCTCTTCACTTACCCCCCCCACGCCTCACTGACAGCATCTCTTCACTTACCCCCCCCAGGCCTCACTGACAGCATCTCTTCACTTACCCCCCCCACGCCTCACTGACAGCATCTCTTCACTTACCCCCCCCACGTCTCACTGACAGCATCTCTTCACTTGTTCCCCCCCCACGTCTCACTGACAGCATCTCTTCACTTACCCCCCCCAGGCCTCACTGACAGCATCTCTTCACTTACCCCCCCAGGCCTCACTGACAGCATCTCTTCACTTACCCCCCCCCTCACTGACAGCATCTCTTCACTTACCCCCCCACGTCTCACTGACAGCATCTCTTCACTTACCCCCCCCCCTCACTGACAGCATCTCTTCACTTACCCCCCCAGGCCTCACTGACAGCATCTCTTCACTTGTTCCCCCCCCCACGTCTCACTGACAGCATCTCTTCACTTACCCCCCCAGGCCTCACTGACAGCATCTCTTCACTTACCCCCCAGGCCTCACTGACAGCATCTCTTCACTTACCCCCCCCCCCTCACTGACAGCATCTCTTCACTTACCCCCCCACGTCTCACTGACAGCATCTCTTCACTTACCCCCCCCCCTCACTGACAGCATCTCTTCACTTACCCCCCCAGGCCTCACTGACAGCATCTATTCACTTGTTCCCCCCCAGGCCTCACTGACAGCATCTATTCACTTGTCCCCCCCCCAGGCCTCACTGACAGCATCTCTTCACTTACCCCCCCCACGTCTCACTGACAGCATCTCTTCACTTACCCCCCCCACGTCTCACTGACAGCATCTCTTCACTTGTTCCCCCCCCCCCGCCTCACTGACAGCATCTCTTCACTTGTCCCCCCCCCCCCACGCCTCACTGACAGCATCTCTTCACTTACCCCCCCACGTCTCACTGACAGCATCTCTTCACTTGTCCCCCCCACGTCTCACTGACAGCATCTCTTCACTTACCCCCCCCCCACGCCTCACTGACAGCATCTCTTCACTTACCCCCCCCACGCCTCACTGACAGCATCTCTTCACTTGTCCCCCCCCCCCCACGCCTCACTGACAGCATCTCTTCACTTACCCCCCCACGTCTCACTGACAGCATCTCTTCACTTACCCCCCCCACGTCTCACTGACAGCATCTCTTCACTTACCCCCCCCACGCCTCACTGACAGCATCTCTTCACTTGTCCCCCCCCACACCTCACTGACAGCACCTCTTCACTTGTTCCCCCCCCACGTCTCACTGACAGCATCTCTTCACTTACCCCCCCCACGCCTCACTGACAGCATCTCTTCACTTACCCCCCCCACGCCTCACTGACAGCATCTCTTCACTTGTTCCCCCCCCACGTCTCACTGACAGCATCTCTTCACTTACCCCCCCACGCCTCACTGACAGCATCTCTTCACTTACCCCCCCCACACCTCACTGACAGCATCTCTTCACTTGTTCCCCCCACGTCTCACTGACAGCATCTCTTCACTTACCCCCCCCACGCCTCACTGACAGCATCTCTTCACTTGTTCCCCCCCCCACGTCTCACTGACAGCATCTCTTCACTTACCCCCCCACGTCTCACTGACAGCATCTCTTCACTTACCCCCCCCACGTCTCACTGACAGCATCTCTTCACTTGTTCCCCCCCCCGCCTCACTGACAGCATCTCTTCACTTGTCCCCCCCCCCCCACGTCTCACTGACAGCATCTCTTCACTTACCCCCCCACGTCTCACTGACAGCATCTCTTCACTTGTCCCCCCCACGTCTCACTGACAGCATCTCTTCACTTACCCCCCCCCACGCCTCACTGACAGCATCTCTTCACTTACCCCCCCCACGCCTCACTGACAGCATCTCTTCACTTGTCCCCCCCCCACGCCTCACTGACAGCATCTCTTCACTTACCCCCCCACGTCTCACTGACAGCATCTCTTCACTTACCCCCCCACGTCTCACTGACAGCATCTCTTCACTTACCCCCCCACGCCTCACTGACAGCATCTCTTCACTTGTCCCCCCCCACACCTCACTGACAGCATCTCTTCACTTGTTCCCCCCACGTCTCACTGACAGCATCTCTTCACTTGTCCCCCCCCACACCTCACTGACAGCATCTCTTCACTTGTTCCCCCCACGTCTCACTGACAGCATCTCTTCACTTACCCCCCCCCACGCCTCACTGACAGCATCTTTTCACTTGTTCCCCCCACACCTCACTGACAGCATCTCTTCACTTACCCCCCCACGTCTCACTGACAGCATCTCTTCACTTACCCCCCCCACGCCTCACTGACAGCATCTTTTCACTTGTTCCCCCCACGTCTCACTGACAGCATCTCTTCACTTACCCCCCCCCCACGTCTCACTGACAGCATCTCTTCACTTGTCCCCCCCCCACACTGACAGCATCTCTTCACTTGTCCCCCCCCCACGCCTCACTGACAGCATCTATTCACTTGTTCCCCCCCACGCCTCACTGACAGCATCTATTCACTTGTCCCCCCCACGTCTCACTGACAGCATCTCTTCACTTGTCCCCCCCACACCTCACTGACAGCATCTCTTCACTTGTCCCCCCCACACCTCACTGACAGCATCTCTTCACTTGTCCAACATATTTAATAAGATATAAGATATAAACACCATCTCATCATATTGATATCATCACCATCTCATCATATTGATACCAGCACCATCATCATATTGATATCATCACCATCTCATCATATTGATATCATCACCATCTCATCATATTGATATCATCACCATCTCATCATATTGATATCATCACCATCTCATCATATTGATATCATCACCATCTCATCATATTGATATCATCACCATCTCATCATATTGATATCAACACCATCATCATATTGATATCATCACCATCTCATCATATTGATATCAACACCATCATCATATTGATATCATCACCATCTCATCATATTGATATCATCACCATCTCATCATATTGATATCATCACCATCTCATCATATTGATATCATCACCATCATCATATTGATATCATCACCATCATCATATTGATATCAACAAAATCTCATCATATTGATATCATCACCATCTCATCATATTGATATCATCACCATCTCATCATATTGATATCATCACCATCTCATCATATTGATATCATCACCATCTCATCATATTGATATCATCACCATCTCATCATATTGATACCAACACCATCTCACCATATTGATATCAACACCATCATCATATTGATATCAACACCATCTCATCATATTGATATCATCACCATCTCATCATATTGATATAAACACTATCTCATCATATTGATATCATCACCATCTCATCATATTGATACCAACGCCATCTCATCATATTGATATCATCACCATCTCATCATATTGATACCAACACCATCTCATCATATTGATATCATCAACATCTCATCATATTGATATCATCACCATCTCATCATATTGATATCATCACCATCTCATCATATTGATATCATCACCATCATCATATTGATATCATCACCATCATCATATTGATATCATCACCATCTCATCATATTGATATCATCACCATCTCATCATATTGATATCAGCACCATCTCATCATATTGATATCAACACCATCATCATATTGATATCATCACCATCTCATCATATTGATACCATCACCATCTCATCATATTGATATCATCACCATCTCATCATATTGATATCATCACCATCTCATCATATTGATATCATCACCATCTCATCATATTGATACCAACACCATCTCATCATATTGATACCAACACCATCTCATCATATTGATATCATCACCATCTCATCATATTGATATCATCACCATCTCATCATATTGATATCATCACCATCTCATCATATTGATACCATCACCATCTCATCATATTGATATCATCACCATCTCATCATATTGATACCAACACCATCTCATCATATTGATATCAACACCATCATCATATTGATATCAACACCATCTCATCATATTTATATCATCACCATCTCATCATATTGATATAAACACTATCTCATCATATTGATATCATCACCATCTCATCATATTGATACCAACACCATCTCATCATATTGATATCATCACCATCTCATCATATTGATACCAGCACCATCATCATATTGATATCATCACCATCTCATCATATTGATATCATCACCATCTCATCATATTGATACCAACACCATCTCATCATATTGTTATCAACACCATCATCATATTGATATCAACACCATCTCATCATATTGATATCATCACCATCTCATCATATTGATATAAACACTATCTCATCATATTGATATCATCACCATCTCATCATATTGATATCATCACCATCTCATCATATTGATATCATCACCATCATCATATTGATATCATCACCATCATCATATTGATATCATCACCATCTCATCATATTGATATCATCACCATCTCATCATATTGATATCAGCACCATCTCATCATATTGATATCAACACCATCATCATATTGATATCATCACCATCTCATCATATTGATACCATCACCATCTCATCATATTGATATCATCACCATCTCATCATATTGATATCATCACCATCTCATCATATTGATATCATCACCATCTCATCATATTGATACCAACACCATCTCATCATATTGATACCAACACCATCTCATCATATTGATATCATCACCATCTCATCATATTGATATCATCACCATCTCATCATATTGATACCATCACCATCTCATCATATTGATATCATCACCATCTCATCCTATTGATACCAACACCATCTCATCATATTGATATCATCACCATCTTATCATATTGATATCATCACCATCTCATCATGTTGATATCATCACCATCTCATCATATTGATATCATCACCATCTCATCATATTGATATCATCACCATCTCATCATATTGATATCATCACCATCTCATCATATTGATACCAACACCATCATCATATTGATACCAACACCATCATCATATTGATATCATCACCATCATCATATTGATATCATCACCATCTCATCATATTGATATCATCACCATCTCATCATATTGATACCAGCACCATCTCATCATATTGATATCATCACCATCTCATCATATTGATATCATCACCATCTCATCATATTGATATCAACACCATCATCATATTGATATCATCACCATCTCATCATATTGATACCAACACCATCTCATCATATTGATACCAACACCATCTCATCATATTGATACCAGCACCATCTCATCATATTGATACCAACACCATCTCATCATATTGATACCAGCACCATCTCATCATATTGATACCAACACCATCATCATATTGATATCATCACCATCTCATCATATTGATATCATCACCATCTCATCATATTGATATCATCACCATCTCATCATATTGATATCATCACCATCTCATCATATTGATATCATCACCATCTCATCAAATTGATACCAGCACCATCTCATCATATTGATACCAACACCATCTTATCATATTGATACCAACACCATCTAATCATATTGATACCAGCACCATCTCATCATATTGATATCATCATCATCTCATCACATTGATATCAACACCATCTCATCATATTGATATCAGCACCATCTCATCATATTGATACCAGCACCATCTCATCATATTGATATCATCACCATCTCATCATATTGATATCAGCACCATCTCATCATATTGATACCAGCACCATCTCATCATATTGATATCATCACCATCTCATCATATTGATATCAACACCATCTCATCATATTGATATCATCACCATCTCATCATATTGATATCATCACCATCTCATCATATTGATATCATCACCATCTCATCATATTAATATCATCACCATCTCATCATATTGATATCAGCACCATCTCATCATATTGATATCAGCACCATCTCATCATATTGATATCATCACCATCTCATCATATTGATACCAACACCATCTCATCATATTGATATCAACACCATCTCATCATATTGATACCATCACCATCTCATCATATTGATATCAACACCATCTCATCATATTGATACCAACACCATCTCATCATATTGATACCAGCACCATCTCATCATATTGATACCAACACCATCATCATATTGATATCATCACCATCTCATCATATTGATATCATCACCATCTCATCATATTGATATCATCACCATCTCATCATATTGATATCATCACCATCTCATCATATTGATATCATCACCATCTCATCAAATTGATACCAGCACCATCTCATCATATTGATACCAACACCATCTTATCATATTGATACCAACACCATCTCATCATATTGATACCAGCACCATCTCATCATATTGATATCATCATCATCTCATCACATTGATATCAACACCATCTCATCATATTGATATCAGCACCATCTCATCATATTGATACCAGCACCATCTCATCATATTGATATCATCACCATCTCATCATATTGATATCAGCACCATCTCATCATATTGATACCAGCACCATCTCATCATATTGATATCATCACCATCTCATCATATTGATATCAACACCATCTCATCATATTGATATCATCACCATCTCATCATATTGATATCATCACCATCTCATCATATTGATATCATCACCATCTCATCATATTAATATCATCACCATCTCATCATATTGATATCAGCACCATCTCATCATATTGATATCAGCACCATCTCATCATATTGATATCATCACCATCTCATCATATTGATACCAACACCATCTCATCATATTGATATCAACACCATCTCATCATATTGATACCATCACCATCTCATCATATTGATATCAACACCATCTCATCATATTGATATCATCACCATCTCATCATATTGATATCAACACCATCTCATCATATTGATATCAACACCATCTCATCATATTGATATCATCACCATCTCATCATATTGATATCAACACCATCTCATCATATTGATACCATCACCATCTCATCATATTGATATCAACACCATCTCATCATATTGATACCATCACCATCTCAT
>NC_074671.1:2753059-2813059 GCF_029448725.1 Salvelinus fontinalis
GTGGTGGGGGGTAGTAGGATAGTAGTAGTGGTGGGGGGTAGTAGGATAGTAGTAGTGGTGGGGGGTAGTAGGATAGTAGTGGTGGTGGGGGTAGTAGGATAGTAGTGGTGGTGGTGGGGGTAGTAGGATAGTAGTGGTGGTGGGGGTAGTAGGATAGTAGTAGTGGTGGGGGGTAGTAGGATAGTAGTAGTGGTGGTGGGGGTAGTAGGATAGTAGTAGTGGTGGTGGGGGGTAGTAGGATAGTAGTAGTGGTGGGGGTAGTAGGATAGTAGTAGTGGTGGGGGGGTAGTAGGATAGTAGTAGTGGTGGGGGGTAGTAGGATAGTAGTGGTGGTGGGGGGTAGTAGGATAGTAGTAGTGGTGGGGGGTAGTAGGATAGTAGTAGTGGTGGGGGGGTAGTAGGATAGTAGTAGTGGTGGGGGGTAGTAGGATAGTAGTAGGTGGTGGGGGGTAGTAGGATAGTAGTAGTGGTGGTGGGGGGTAGTAGGATAGTAGTGGTGGTGGGGGGTAGTAGGATAGTAGTAGTGGTGGGGGGGTAGTAGGATAGTAGTAGTGGTGGGGGGTAGTAGGATAGTAGTAGTGGTGGGGGGTAGTAGGATAGTAGTAGTGGTGGGGGGTAGTAGGATAGTAGTAGTGGTGGGGGGTAGTAGGATAGTAGTGTGGTGGGGGGTAGTAGGATAGTAGTAGTGGTGGGGGGTAGTAGGATAGTAGTAGGTGGTGGGGGGTAGTAGGATAGTAGTAGTGGTGGGGGGTAGTAGGATAGTAGTGGTGGTGGTGGGGGTAGTAGGATAGTAGTGGTGGTGGGGGGTAGTAGGATAGTAGTAGTGGTGGGGGGTAGTAGGATAGTAGTAGTGGTGGTGGTGGTAGTAGGATAGTAGTAGTGGTGGGGGGTAGTAGGATAGTAGTAGTGGTGGGGGGTAGTAGGATAGTAGTAGTGGTGGGGGGTAGTAGGATAGTAGTAGTGGTGGGGGGTAGTAGGATAGTAGTGGTGGTGGGGGGTAGTAGGATAGTAGTAGTGGTGGTGGGGGTAGTAGGATAGTAGTAGTGGTGGTGGGGGGTAGTAGGATAGTAGTAGTGGTGGTGGGGGGTAGTAGGATAGTAGTAGTGGTGGGGGGTAGTAGGATAGTAGTGGTGGTGGGGGGTAGTAGGATAGTAGTAGGTGGTGGGGGGTAGTAGGATAGTAGTAGTGGTGGTGGGGGTAGTAGGATAGTAGTAGGTGGTGGGGGGTAGTAGGATAGTAGTAGTGGTGGTGGGGGTAGTAGGATAGTAGTGGTGGTGGGGGGGTAGTAGGATAGTAGTAGTGGTGGGGGGGTAGTAGGATAGTAGTGGTGGTGGGGGGTAGTAGGATAGTAGTAGTGGTGGGGGGTAGTAGGATAGTAGTGGTGGTGGGGGGGTAGTAGGATAGTAGTAGTGGTGGTGGGTAGTAGGATAGTAGTAGTGGTGGTGGGGGGTAGTAGGATAGTAGTAGTGGTGGGGGGTAGTAGGATAGTAGTAGTGGTGGGGGGTAGTAGGATAGTAGTAGTGGTGGGGGGTAGTAGGATAGTAGTGTGTGGTGGGGGGTAGTAGGATAGTAGTAGTGGTGGGGGGTAGTAGGATAGTAGTAGTGGTGGGGGGTAGTAGGATAGTAGTAGTGGTGGGGGGTAGTAGGATAGTAGTAGTGGTGGTGGGGGGTAGTAGGATAGTAGTAGTGGTGGTGGGGGTAGTAGGATAGTAGTAGTGGTGGTGGGGGGTAGTAGGATAGTAGTAGGTGGTGGGGGGTAGTAGGATAGTAGTAGTGGTGGGGGGTAGTAGGATAGTAGTAGTGGTGGGGGGTAGTAGGATAGTAGTAGTGGTGGTGGGGGGTAGTAGGATAGTAGTAGTGGTGGGGGGTAGTAGGATAGTAGTAGTGGTGGGGGGTAGTAGGATAGTAGTAGTGGTGGGGGGTAGTAGGATAGTAGTAGTGGTGGTGGGGGGTAGTAGGATAGTAGTGGTGGTGGGGGGTAGTAGGATAGTAGTGGTGGTGGGGGGTAGTAGGATAGTAGTAGTGGTGGTGGGGGGTAGTAGGATAGTAGTGGTGGTGGGGGGTAGTAGGATAGTAGTAGTGGTGGGGGGTAGTAGGATAGTAGTAGTGGTGGGGGGTAGTAGGATAGTAGTAGTGGTGGGGGGTAGTAGGATAGTAGTAGTGGTGGGGGGTAGTAGGATAGTAGTAGTGGTGGGGGGGTAGTAGGATAGTAGTAGTGGTGGGGGGTAGTAGGATAGTAGTAGTGGTGGGGGGGTAGTAGGATAGTAGTAGTGGTGGGGGGTAGTAGGATAGTAGTGGTGGTGGGGGGTAGTAGGATAGTAGTAGTGGTGGGGGGTAGTAGGATAGTAGTAGTGGTGGGGGGTAGTAGGATAGTAGTAGTGGTGGGGGTAGTAGGATAGTAGTGGTGGTGGGGGGTAGTAGGATAGTAGTGGTGGTGGGGGGTAGTAGGATAGTAGTGGTGGTGGGGGGTAGTAGGATAGTAGTGGTGGTGGGGGGTAGTAGGATAGTAGTAGTGGTGGGGGGTAGTAGGATAGTAGTAGTGGTGGGGGGTAGTAGGATAGTAGTGTGGTGGTGGGGGTAGTAGGATAGTAGTAGTGGTGGTGGGGGGTAGTAGGATAGTAGTAGTGGTGGTGGGGGGTAGTAGGATAGTAGTGGTGGTGGGGGGTAGTAGGATAGTAGTGGTGGTGGGGGGTAGTAGGATAGTAGTAGTGGTGGGGGGTAGTAGGATAGTAGTAGGTGGTGGGGGGTAGTAGGATAGTAGTAGTGGTGGGGGGTAGTAGGATAGTAGTAGTGGTGGGGGGTAGTAGGATAGTAGTAGTGGTGGGGGGTAGTAGGATAGTAGTAGTGGTGGTGGGGGGTAGTAGGATAGTAGTAGTGGTGGTGGGGGGTAGTAGGATAGTAGTAGTGGTGGGGGGTAGTAGGATAGTAGTGGTGGTGGGGGTAGTAGGATAGTAGTAGTGGTGGGGGGGTAGTAGGATAGTAGTAGGTGGTGGGGGGTAGTAGGATAGTAGTGGTGGTGGGGGGTAGTAGGATAGTAGTGGTGGTGGGGGGTAGTAGGATAGTAGTAGGTGGTGGGGGGTAGTAGGATAGTAGTAGTGGTGGTGGGGGGTAGTAGGATAGTAGTGGTGGTGGGGGGTAGTAGGATAGTAGTAGTGGTGGTGGGGGGTAGTAGGATAGTAGTAGTGGTGGGGGGTAGTAGGATAGTAGTAGTGGTGGGGGGTAGTAGGATAGTAGTGGTGGTGGGGGGTAGTAGGATAGTAGTAGTGGTGGTGGGGGGTAGTAGGATAGTAGTGGTGGTGGGGGGTAGTAGGATAGTAGTAGTGGTGGGGGGTAGTAGGATAGTAGTAGGTGGTGGGGGGTAGTAGGATAGTAGTGGTGGTGGGGGGTAGTAGGATAGTAGTAGGTGGTGGGGGGTAGTAGGATAGTAGTAGTGGTGGTGGGGGTAGTAGGATAGTAGTGGTGGTGGTGGGTAGTAGGATAGTAGTAGTGGTGGGGGGTAGTAGGATAGTAGTGGTGGTGGGGGGTAGTAGGATAGTAGTAGTGGTGGGGGGGTAGTAGGATAGTAGTAGTGGTGGGGGGTAGTAGGATAGTAGTAGTGGTGGGGGGTAGTAGGATAGTAGTGGTGGTGGGGGGTAGTAGGATAGTAGTAGTGGTGGTGGGGGGTAGTAGGATAGTAGTGGTGGTGGTGGGGGTAGTAGGATAGTAGTAGTGGTGGTGGTGGTAGTAGGATAGTAGTGGTGGTGGGGGGTAGTAGGATAGTAGTGGTGGTGGGGGGTAGTAGGATAGTAGTAGTGGTGGTGGGGGGTAGTAGGATAGTAGTGGTGGTGGGGGGTAGTAGGATAGTAGTAGTGGTGGGGGGTAGTAGGATAGTAGTGGTGGTGGGGGGTAGTAGGATAGTAGTGGTGGTGGGGGGTAGTAGGATAGTAGTAGTGGTGGGGGGTAGTAGGATAGTAGTGGTGGTGGGGGGTAGTAGGATAGTAGTAGTGGTGGTGGGGGGTAGTAGGATAGTAGTGGTGGTGGGGGGTAGTAGGATAGTAGTAGTGGTGGGGGGTAGTAGGATAGTAGTGGTGGTGGGGGGTAGTAGGATAGTAGTAGTGGTGGGGGGGTAGTAGGATAGTAGTAGTGGTGGGGGGTAGTAGGATAGTAGTAGTGGTGGGGGGTAGTAGGATAGTAGTAGTGGTGGTGGGGGGTAGTAGGATAGTAGTGGTGGTGGGGGGGTAGTAGGATAGTAGTGGTGGTGGGGGGTAGTAGGATAGTAGTAGTGGTGGGGGGTAGTAGGATAGTAGTAGTGGTGGTGGGGGGTAGTAGGATAGTAGTGGTGGTGGGGGGTAGTAGGATAGTAGTGGTGGTGGGGGGTAGTAGGATAGTAGTAGTGGTGGGGGGTAGTAGGATAGTAGTAGTGGTGGGGGGTAGTAGGATAGTAGTAGGTGGTGGGGGGTAGTAGGATAGTAGTAGTGGTGGGGGGTAGTAGGATAGTAGTAGTGGTGGGGGGGTAGTAGGATAGTAGTGGTGGTGGGGGGTAGTAGGATAGTAGTGGTGGTGGGGGTAGTAGGATAGTAGTAGTGGTGGGGGGTAGTAGGATAGTAGTAGTGGTGGGGGGTAGTAGGATAGTAGTAGTGGTGGGGGGTAGTAGGATAGTAGTAGTGGTGGGGGGTAGTAGGATAGTAGTAGTGGTGGGGGGTAGTAGGATAGTAGTAGTGGTGGTGGGGGGTAGTAGGATAGTAGTGTGGTGGGGGGTAGTAGGATAGTAGTGGTGGTGGGGGGTAGTAGGATAGTAGTGGTGGTGGGGGGTAGTAGGATAGTAGTAGTGGTGGTGGGGGGTAGTAGGATAGTAGTAGTGGTGGGGGGTAGTAGGATAGTAGTAGTGGTGGGGGGTAGTAGGATAGTAGTGGTGGTGGGGGGTAGTAGGATAGTAGTAGTGGTGGGGGGGTAGTAGGATAGTAGTAGTGGTGGTGGGGGGTAGTAGGATAGTAGTGGTGGTGGGGGGTAGTAGGATAGTAGTAGTGGTGGGGGGTAGTAGGATAGTAGTAGTGGTGGTGGGGGGTAGTAGGATAGTAGTAGTGGTGGGGGGTAGTAGGATAGTAGTAGTGGTGGGGGGTAGTAGGATAGTAGTAGTGGTGGGGGGTAGTAGGATAGTAGTGTGGTGGGGGGTAGTAGGATAGTAGTGGTGGTGGGGGGTAGTAGGATAGTAGTAGTGGTGGTGGGGGGTAGTAGGATAGTAGTAGGTGGTGGGGGGTAGTAGGATAGTAGTAGTGGTGGGGGGTAGTAGGATAGTAGTAGTGGTGGTGGGGGTAGTAGGATAGTAGTGGTGGTGGGGGGTAGTAGGATAGTAGTGGTGGTGGGGGGTAGTAGGATAGTAGTGGTGGTGGGGGGTAGTAGGATAGTAGTAGTGGTGGTGGGGGGTAGTAGGATAGTAGTAGTGGTGGTGGGGGGTAGTAGGATAGTAGTGGTGGTGGGGGGTAGTAGGATAGTAGTGGTGGTGGGGGGTAGTAGGATAGTAGTAGGTGGTGGGGGGTAGTAGGATAGTAGTGGTGGTGGGGGGTAGTAGGATAGTAGTAGTGGTGGGGGGTAGTAGGATAGTAGTGGTGGTGGGGGTAGTAGGATAGTAGTGGTGGTGGGGGGTAGTAGGATAGTAGTGGTGGTGGGGGGTAGTAGGATAGTAGTAGTGGTGGTGGGGGGTAGTAGGATAGTAGTGGTGGTGGGGGGTAGTAGGATAGTAGTAGTGGTGGGGGGTAGTAGGATAGTAGTAGTGGTGGGGGGTAGTAGAATAGTAGTGGTGGTGGGGGGGTAGTAGGATAGTAGTAGTGGTGGTGGGGGGTAGTAGGATAGTAGTAGTAGTGGTGGGGGTAGTAGGATAGTAGTAGTGGTGGGGGGTAGTAGGATAGTAGTGGTGGTGGGGGGTAGTAGGATAGTAGTAGTGGTGGTGGGGGTAGTAGGATAGTAGTAGTGGTGGGGGGTAGTAGGATAGTAGTGGTGGGGGGTAGTAGGATAGTAGTGGTGGTGGGGGTAGTAGGATAGTAGTAGTGGTGGGGGGGTAGTAGGATAGTAGTAGTGGTGGGGGGTAGTAGGATAGTAGTAGTGGTGGGGGGTAGTAGGATAGTAGTGGTGGTGGGGTAGTAGGATAGTAGTGGTGGTGGGGGGTAGTAGGATAGTAGTAGTGGTGGGGGGTAGTAGGATAGTAGTAGTGGTGGGGGGTAGTAGGATAGTAGTAGTGGTGGGGGGGGTAGTAGGATAGTAGTAGTGGTGGGGGGTAGTAGGATAGTAGTAGTGGTGGGGGGTAGTAGGATAGTAGTGTGGTGGGGGGTAGTAGGATAGTAGTAGTGGTGGTGGGGGGTAGTAGGATAGTAGTAGTGGTGGGGGGTAGTAGGATAGTAGTAGTGGTGGGGGTGTGGTAGTAGGTGGGGGTAGTAGGTAGTAGTGGTGGTGGGGGGTAGTAGGATAGTAGTAGTGGTGGGGGGTAGTAGGATAGTAGTGGTGGTGGGGGGTAGTAGGATAGTAGTAGTGGTGGTGGGGGTAGTAGGATAGTAGTGGTGGTGGGGGGTAGTAGGATAGTAGTAGTGGTGGGGGGTAGTAGGATAGTAGTAGTGGTGGGGGGTAGTAGGATAGTAGTAGTGGTGGGGGGTAGTAGGATAGTAGTAGTGGTGGGGGGTAGTAGGATAGTAGTAGTGGTGGGGGGGTAGTAGGATAGTAGTGGTGGTGGGGGGTAGTAGGATAGTAGTAGTGGTGGGGGGTAGTAGGATAGTAGTGGTGGTGGGGGGTAGTAGGATAGTAGTAGTGGTGGGGGGTAGTAGGATAGTAGTAGTGGTGGGGGGTAGTAGGATAGTAGTGGTGGTGGGGGTAGTAGGATAGTAGTAGGTGGTGGGGGGTAGTAGGATAGTAGTAGTGGTGGTGGGGGGTAGTAGGATAGTAGTGGTGGTGGGGGGTAGTAGGATAGTAGTAGTGGTGGGGGGTAGTAGGATAGTAGTAGTGGTGGGGGGTAGTAGGATAGTAGTGGTAGTGGTGGGGGGTAGTAGGATAGTAGTAGTGGTGGGGGGTAGTAGGATAGTAGTGGTGGTGGGGGGTAGTAGGATAGTAGTGGTGGTGGGGGGTAGTAGGATAGTAGTGGTGGTGGGGGGTAGTAGGATAGTAGTAGTGGTGGGGGGTAGTAGGATAGTAGTAGTGGTGGGGGGTAGTAGGATAGTAGTGGTGGTGGGGGTAGTAGGATAGTAGTAGTGGTGGTGGGGGTAGTAGGATAGTAGTGGTGGTGGGGGGTAGTAGGATAGTAGTAGTGGTGGGGGGTAGTAGGATAGTAGTAGTGGTGGTGGGGGGTAGTAGGATAGTAGTAGTGGTGGTGGGGGGTAGTAGGATAGTAGTGTGGTGGGGGTAGTAGGATAGTAGTGTGGTGGGGGTAGTAGGATAGTAGTGGTGGTGGGGGGTAGTAGGATAGTAGTGGTGGTGGGGGGTAGTAGGATAGTAGTAGTGGTGGTGGGGGGTAGTAGGATAGTAGTGGTGGTGGGGGGTAGTAGGATAGTAGTGGTGGTGGGGGGTAGTAGGATAGTAGTGGTGGTGGGGGGTAGTAGGATAGTAGTGGTGGTGGGGGGTAGTAGGATAGTAGTAGTGGTGGGGGGTAGTAGGATAGTAGTAGTGGTGGGGGGTAGTAGGATAGTAGTGGTGGTGGGGGGTAGTAGGATAGTAGTAGGTGGTGGGGGGTAGTAGGATAGTAGTAGTGGTGGTGGGGGGTAGTAGGATAGTAGTGGTGGTGGGGGGTAGTAGGATAGTAGTAGTGGTGGGGGGTAGTAGGATAGTAGTGGTGGTGGGGGGTAGTAGGATAGTAGTAGTGGTGGTGGGGGGTAGTAGGATAGTAGTAGTGGTGGTGGGGGGTAGTAGGATAGTAGTAGTGGTGGGGGGTAGTAGGATAGTAGTAGTGGTGGGGGGGTAGTAGGATAGTAGTAGTGGTGGGGGGTAGTAGGATAGTAGTAGTGGTGGGGGGTAGTAGGATAGTAGTGGTGGTGGGGGGTAGTAGGATAGTAGTGGTGGTGGGGGGTAGTAGGATAGTAGTGGTGGTGGGGGTAGTAGGATAGTAGTAGTGGTGGGGGGTAGTAGGATAGTAGTAGTGGTGGGGGGTAGTAGGATAGTAGTAGTGGTGGTGGGGGGTAGTAGGATAGTAGTAGTGGTGGGGGGTAGTAGGATAGTAGTAGTGGTGGGGGGGTAGTAGGATAGTAGTAGTGGTGGTGGGGGGTAGTAGGATAGTAGTAGTGGTGGTGGGGGTAGTAGGATAGTAGTAGTGGTGGGGGGTAGTAGGATAGTAGTGGTGGTGGGGGTAGTAGGATAGTAGTAGTGGTGGGGGGTAGTAGGATAGTAGTAGTGGTGGGGGGTAGTAGGATAGTAGTAGTAGTGGGGGGTAGTAGGATTGTAGTGGTTGTGGGGGGTAGTAGGATAGTAGTAGTGGTGGTGGGGGGTAGTAGGATAGTAGTAGTGGTGGTGGGGGGTAGTAGGATAGTAGTAGTGGTGGGGGGTAGTAGGATAGTAGTGGTGGTGGGGGGTAGTAGGATAGTAGTAGTGGTGGGGGGTAGTAGGATAGTAGTGGTGGTGGGGGGTAGTAGGATAGTAGTGGTGGTGGGGGGTAGTAGGATAGTAGTAGTGGTGGTGGGGGGTAGTAGGATAGTAGTAGTGGTGGTGGGGGTAGTAGGATAGTAGTAGTGGTGGGGGGTAGTAGGATAGTAGTGGTGGTGGGGGGTAGTAGGATAGTAGTAGTGGTGGTGGGGGGTAGTAGGATAGTAGTAGGTGGTGGGGGGTAGTAGGATAGTAGTGGTGGTGGGGGGTAGTAGGATAGTAGTAGTGGTGGGGGGTAGTAGGATAGTAGTAGTGGTGGGGGGTAGTAGGATAGTAGTGGTGGTGGGGGGTAGTAGGATAGTAGTAGTGGTGGGGGGTAGTAGGATAGTAGTAGTGGTGGGGGGGTAGTAGGATAGTAGTAGTGGTGGTGGGTAGTAGGATAGTAGTGGTGGTGGGGGGTAGTAGGATAGTAGTGGTGGTGGGGGGTAGTAGGATAGTAGTAGTGGTGGGGGGTAGTAGGATAGTAGTAGTGGTGGGGGGTAGTAGGATAGTAGTAGTGGTGGGGGGGTAGTAGGATAGTAGTAGTGGTGGTGGGGGGTAGTAGGATAGTAGTGGTGGTGGGGGGTAGTAGGATAGTAGTAGTGGTGGGGGGTAGTAGGATAGTAGTGGTGGTGGGGGGTAGTAGGATAGTAGTGGTGGTGGGGGGTAGTAGGATAGTAGTAGTGGTGGTGGGGGGTAGTAGGATAGTAGTAGTGGTGGGGGGTAGTAGGATAGTAGTAGTGGTGGGGGGTAGTAGGATAGTAGTAGTGGTGGGGGTAGTAGGATAGTAGTGGTAGGGGGTAGTAGGATAGTAGTGTGGTGGGGGGTAGTAGGATAGTAGTGGTGGTGGGGGGTAGTAGGATAGTAGTAGTGGTGGGGGGTAGTAGGATAGTAGTGGTGGTGGGGGGTAGTAGGATAGTAGTAGTGGTGGTGGGGGGTAGTAGGATAGTAGTAGTGGTGGTGGGGGGTAGTAGGATAGTAGTAGTGGTGGTGGGTAGTAGGATAGTAGTGGTGGTGGGGGGTAGTAGGATAGTAGTAGTGGTGGGGGGGTAGTAGGATAGTAGTAGTGGTGGTGGGGGGTAGTAGGATAGTAGTGGTGGTGGGGGGTAGTAGGATAGTAGTAGTGGTGGGGGGTAGTAGGATAGTAGTAGTGGTGGGGGGTAGTAGGATAGTAGTAGTGGTGGGGGTAGTAGGATAGTAGTAGTGGTGGTGGGGGGTAGTAGGATTGTAGTAGTGGTGGGGGGTAGTAGGATAGTAGTGGTGGTGGGGGGTAGTAGGATAGTAGTAGTGGTGGTGGGGGGTAGTAGGATAGTAGTAGTGGTGGTGGGGGGTAGTAGGATAGTAGTAGTGGTGGGGGGGTAGTAGGATAGTAGTAGTGGTGGGGGGTAGTAGGATAGTAGTGGTGGTGGGGGGTAGTAGGATAGTAGTGGTGGTGGGGGTAGTAGGATAGTAGTAGTGGTGGGGGGTAGTAGGATAGTAGTAGTGGTGGGGGGTAGTAGGATAGTAGTGGTGGTGGGGGGTAGTAGGATAGTAGTGGTGGTGGGGGTAGTAGGATAGTAGTGGTGGTGGGGGGTAGTAGGATAGTAGTGGTGGTGGGGGGTAGTAGGATAGTAGTAGTGGTGGGGGGTAGTAGGATAGTAGTAGTGGTGGTGGGGGGTAGTATGATAGTAGTGGTGGTGGGGGGTAGTAGGATAGTAGTGGTGGTGGGGGGTAGTAGGATAGTAGTAGTGGTGGTGGGGGGTAGTAGGATAGTAGTGGTGGTGGGGGGTAGTAGGATAGTAGTAGTGGTGGTGGGGGTAGTAGGATAGTAGTGGTGGTGGGGGGTAGTAGGATAGTAGTAGTGGTGGTGGGGGGTAGTAGGATAGTAGTAGGTGGTGGGGGGTAGTAGGATAGTAGTAGTGGTGGGGGGTAGTAGGATAGTAGTAGTGGTGGGGGGTAGTAGGATAGTAGTGGTGGTGGGGGGTAGTAGGATAGTAGTGGTGGTGGGGGGTAGTAGGATAGTAGTAGTGGTGGGGGGTAGTAGGATAGTAGTAGTGGTGGGGGGTAGTAGGATAGTAGTGGTGGTGGGGTAGTAGGATAGTAGTGGTGGTGGGGGTAGTAGGATAGTAGTGGTGGTGGGGGGTAGTAGGATAGTAGTAGTGGTGGGGGGTAGTAGGATAGTAGTAGTGGTGGGGGGTAGTAGGATAGTAGTAGTGGTGGGGGGTAGTAGGATAGTAGTAGTGGTGGGGGGTAGTAGGATAGTAGTAGTGGTGGTGGGGGGTAGTAGGATAGTAGTAGTGGTGGGGGGGTAGTAGGATAGTAGTGGTGGTGGGGGGTAGTAGGATAGTAGTGGTGGTGGGGGGTAGTAGGATAGTAGTAGTGGTGGGGGGTAGTAGGATAGTAGTGGTGGTGGGGGGTAGTAGGATAGTAGTGGTGGTGGGGGGTAGTAGGATAGTAGTAGTGGTGGGGGGTAGTAGGATAGTAGTAGGTGGTGGGGGGTAGTAGGATAGTAGTGGTGGTGGGGGGTAGTAGGATAGTAGTAGTGGTGGTGGGGGTAGTAGGATAGTAGTAGTGGTGGGGGGTAGTAGGATAGTAGTAGTGGTGGTGGGGGTAGTAGGATAGTAGTGGTGGTGGGGGGTAGTAGGATAGTAGTAGTGGTGGGGGGTAGTAGGATAGTAGTAGTGGTGGGGGGTAGTAGGATAGTAGTAGTGGTGGTGGGGGTAGTAGGATAGTAGTAGTGGTGGTGGGGGGTAGTAGGATAGTAGTGGTGGTGGGGGGTAGTAGGATAGTAGTAGTGGTGGTGGGGGTAGTAGGATAGTAGTGGTGGTGGGGGTAGTAGGATAGTAGTAGTGGTGGGGGGTAGTAGGATAGTAGTAGTGGTGGGGGGTAGTAGGATAGTAGTAGGTGGTGGGGGGTAGTAGGATAGTAGTGGTGGTGGGGGGTAGTAGGATAGTAGTAGTGGTGGGGAGTAGTAGGATAGTAGTAGTGGTGGGGGGTAGTAGGATAGTAGTAGTGGTGGTGGGGGTAGTAGGATAGTAGTGGTGGTGGGGGGTAGTAGGATAGTAGTAGTGGTGGTGGGGGGTAGTAGGATAGTAGTAGTAGTGGTGGTGGGGGTAGTAGGATAGTAGTAGTGGTGGGGGGTAGTAGGATAGTAGTAGTGGTGGGGGGTAGTAGGATAGTAGTAGTGGTGGGGGGTAGTATGATAGTAGTGGTGGTGGGGGGTAGTAGGATAGTAGTAGTGGTGGTGGGGGGTAGTAGGATAGTAGTAGTGGTGGGGGGTAGTAGGATAGTAGTAGTGGTGGGGGGTAGTAGGATAGTAGTAGTGGTGGGGGGTAGTAGGATAGTAGTGGTGGTGGGGGGTAGTAGGATAGTAGTAGTGGTGGTGGGGGGTAGTAGGATAGTAGTAGTGGTGGGGGGTAGTAGGATAGTAGTGGTGGTGGGGGGTAGTAGGATAGTAGTAGTGGTGGGGGGTAGTAGGATAGTAGTAGTGGTGGGGGGTAGTAGGATAGTAGTGGTGGGGGGTAGTAGGATAGTAGTGGTGGTGGGGTAGTAGGATAGTAGTGGTGGTGGGGGGTAGTAGGATAGTAGTGGTGGTGGGGGGTAGTAGGATAGTAGTAGTGGTGGGGGGTAGTAGGATAGTAGTAGTGGTGGGGGGTAGTAGGATAGTAGTAGTGGTGGTGGGGGGTAGTAGGATAGTAGTAGTGGTGGGGGGTAGTAGGATAGTAGTAGGTGGTGGGGGGTAGTAGGATAGTAGTAGTGGTGGGGGGTAGTAGGATAGTAGTAGTGGTGGGGGGTAGTAGGATAGTAGTAGTGGTGGGGGGGTAGTAGGATAGTAGTAGTGGTGGGGGGTAGTAGGATAGTAGTAGTGGTGGGGGGTAGTAGGATAGTAGTAGGTGGTGGGGGGTAGTAGGATAGTAGTAGTGGTGGTGGGGGTAGTAGGATAGTAGTAGTGGTGGGGGGTAGTAGGATAGTAGTAGGTGGTGGGGGGTAGTAGGATAGTAGTGGTGGTGGGGGGTAGTAGGATAGTAGTAGGTGGTGGGGGGTAGTAGGATAGTAGTAGTGGTGGGGGGTAGTAGGATAGTAGTAGTGGTGGGGGGTAGTAGGATAGTAGTAGTGGTGGTGGGGGTAGTAGGATAGTAGTAGTGGTGGTGGGGGGTAGTAGGATAGTAGTAGTGGTGGGGGGTAGTAGGATAGTAGTAGTGGTGGGGGGTAGTAGGATAGTAGTAGTGGTGGGGGGGTAGTAGGATAGTAGTAGTGGTGGGGGGTAGTAGGATAGTAGTAGTGGTGGGGGGGTAGTAGGATAGTAGTAGTGGTGGTGGGGGGTAGTAGGATAGTAGTAGTGGTGGGGGGTAGTAGGATAGTAGTAGTGGTGGGGGGTAGTAGGATAGTAGTAGGTGGTGGGGGGTAGTAGGATAGTAGTAGTGGTGGGGGGTAGTAGGATAGTAGTAGTGGTGGGGGGGTAGTAGGATAGTAGTAGTGGTGGGGGGGTAGTAGGATAGTAGTAGTGGTGGGGGGTAGTAGGATAGTAGTAGTGGTGGGGGGGTAGTAGGATAGTAGTAGTGGTGGGGGGTAGTAGGATAGTAGTGGTGGTGGGGGGTAGTAGGATAGTAGTGGTGGTGGGGGGTAGTAGGATAGTAGTAGTGGTGGTGGGGGGTAGTAGGATAGTAGTAGTGGTGGGGGGTAGTAGGATAGTAGTGGTGGTGGGGGGTAGTAGGATAGTAGTGGTGGTGGGGGGTAGTAGGATAGTAGTGGTGGTGGGGGGTAGTAGGATAGTAGTAGTGGTGGTGGGGGGTAGTAGGATAGTAGTAGTGGTGGGGGGTAGTAGGATAGTAGTAGTGGTGGGGGGTAGTAGGATAGTAGTAGTGGTGGGGGGTAGTAGGATAGTAGTAGTGGTGGGGGGTAGTAGGATAGTAGTAGTGGTGGGGGGTAGTAGGATAGTAGTAGTGGTGGGGGGTAGTAGGATAGTAGTAGGTGGTGGGGGGTAGTAGGATAGTAGTAGTGGTGGTGGGGGGTAGTAGGATAGTAGTGGTGGTGGGGGGTAGTAGGATAGTAGTGGTGGTGGGGGGTAGTAGGATAGTAGTAGTGGTGGGGGGTAGTAGGATAGTAGTAGTGGTGGTGGGGGTAGTAGGATAGTAGTAGTGGTGGTGGGGGGTAGTAGGATAGTAGTAGTGGTGTGGGGTAGTAGGATAGTAGTAGTGGTGGGGGGTAGTAGGATAGTAGTAGTGGTGGGGGGGTAGTAGGATAGTAGTAGTGGTGGTGGGGGTAGTAGGATAGTAGTGGTGGTGGGGGGTAGTAGGATAGTAGTAGTGGTGGTGGGGGGTAGTAGGATAGTAGTGGTGGTGGGGGGTAGTAGGATAGTAGTGGTGGTGGGGGGTAGTAGGATAGTAGTAGTGGTGGGGGGTAGTAGGATAGTAGTGTGGTGGGGGGTAGTAGGATAGTAGTGTGGTGGGGGTAGTAGGATAGTAGTAGTGGTGGGGGGTAGTAGGATAGTAGTAGTGGTGGGGGGTAGTAGGATAGTAGTAGTGGTGGGGGGTAGTAGGATAGTAGTAGTGGTGGGGGGTAGTAGGATAGTAGTAGTGGTGGTGGGGGGTAGTAGGATAGTAGTAGTGGTGGTGGGGGGTAGTAGGATAGTAGTAGTGGTGGTGGGGGGTAGTAGGATAGTAGTAGTGGTGGGGGGGTAGTAGGATAGTAGTAGTGGTGGTGGGGGGTAGTAGGATAGTAGTAGTGGTGGGGGGTAGTAGGATAGTAGTAGTGGTGGGGGGTAGTAGGATAGTAGTAGTGGTGGGGGGTAGTAGGATAGTAGTAGTGGTGGGGGGTAGTAGGATAGTAGTGGTGGTGGGGGGTAGTAGGATAGTAGTAGTGGTGGGGGGTAGTAGGATAGTAGTAGTAGTGGTGGTGGGTAGTAGGATAGTAGTAGTGGTGGTGGGGGGTAGTAGGATAGTAGTGGTGGTGGGGGGTAGTAGGATAGTAGTAGTGGTGGGGGGTAGTAGGATAGTAGTAGTGGTGGGGGGTAGTAGGATAGTAGTAGTAGTGGGGGGTAGTAGGATTGTAGTGGTGGTGGGGGGTAGTAGGATAGTAGTAGTGGTGGTGGGGGGTAGTAGGATTGTAGTAGTGGTGGGGGGTAGTAGGATTGTAGTGGTGGTGGGGGGTAGTAGGATAGTAGTAGTGGTGGGGGGTAGTAGGATAGTAGTAGTGGTGGGGGGTAGTAGGATAGTAGTGTGGTGGGGGGTAGTAGGATAGTAGTAGTGGTGGGGGGTAGTAGGATAGTAGTAGTGGTGGTGGGGGGTAGTAGGATAGTAGTGGTGGTGGGGGGTAGTAGGATAGTAGTAGTGGTGGGGGGGTAGTAGGATAGTAGTAGTGGTGGGGGGTAGTAGGATAGTAGTAGTGGTGGGGGGTAGTAGGATAGTAGTAGTGGTGGGGGGTAGTAGGATAGTAGTAGTGGTGGTGGTGGTAGTAGGATAGTAGTAGTGGTGGTGGGGGTAGTAGGATAGTAGTAGTGGTGGTGGGTAGTAGGATAGTAGTAGTGGTGGTGGGGGGTAGTAGGATAGTAGTAGTGGTGGGGGGTAGTAGGATAGTAGTAGTGGTGGGGGGTAGTAGGATAGTAGTAGTGGTGGTGGGGGGTAGTAGGATAGTAGTGGTGGTGGGGGGTAGTAGGATAGTAGTAGTGGTGGGGGGTAGTAGGATAGTAGTAGTGGTGGGGGGTAGTAGGATAGTAGTGGTGGTGGTGGGTAGTAGGATAGTAGTAGTGGTGGGGGGTAGTAGGATAGTAGTGGTGGTGGGGGGTAGTAGGATAGTAGTGGTGGTGGGGGGTAGTAGGATAGTAGTAGTGGTGGGGGGTAGTAGGATAGTAGTAGTGGTGGTGGGGGGTAGTAGGATAGTAGTAGGTGGTGGGGGGTAGTAGGATAGTAGTGGTGGTGGGGGGTAGTAGGATAGTAGTGGTGGTGGGGGGTAGTAGGATAGTAGTAGTGGTGGGGGTAGTAGGATAGTAGTGGTGGTGGGGGGTAGTAGGATAGTAGTGGTGGTGGGGGGTAGTAGGATAGTAGTAGTGGTGGTGGGGGGTAGTAGGATAGTAGTAGTGGTGGGGGGTAGTAGGATAGTAGTGGTGGTGGGGGGTAGTAGGATAGTAGTAGTGGTGGGGGGTAGTAGGATAGTAGTAGTGGTGGTGGGGGGTAGTAGGATAGTAGTAGTGGTGGGGGGTAGTAGGATAGTAGTGGTGGTGGGGGGTAGTAGGATAGTAGTAGTGGTGGGGGGTAGTAGGATAGTAGTAGTGGTGGGGGGTAGTAGGATAGTAGTGGTGGTGGGGGGTAGTAGGATAGTAGTAGTGGTGGGGGGTAGTAGGATAGTAGTAGTGGTGGGGGGTAGTAGGATAGTAGTAGTGGTGGGGGGTAGTAGGATAGTAGTAGTGGTGGTGGGGGGTAGTAGGATAGTAGTGGTGGTGGGGGGTAGTAGGATAGTAGTGGTGGTGGGGGGTAGTAGGATAGTAGTAGTGGTGGGGGGTAGTAGGATAGTAGTAGTGGTGGGGGGTAGTAGGATAGTAGTAGGTGGTGGGGGGGTAGTAGGATAGTAGTAGTGGTGGGGGGTAGTAGGATAGTAGTAGGTGGTGGGGGGTAGTAGGATAGTAGTAGGTGGTGGGGGGTAGTAGGATAGTAGTAGTGGTGGTGGGGGGTAGTAGGATAGTAGTAGTGGTGGTGGGGGTAGTAGGATAGTAGTAGTGGTGGTGGGGGGTAGTAGGATAGTAGTAGTGGTGGGGGGTAGTAGGATAGTAGTGGTGGTGGGGGGGTAGTAGGATAGTAGTGGTGGTGGGGGGTAGTAGGATAGTAGTGGTGGGGGGGTAGTAGTGGTGGTGGGGGGTAGTAGGATAGTAGTGGTGGTGGGGGGTAGTAGGATAGTAGTAGTGGTGGTGGGGGTAGTAGGATAGTAGTAGTGGTGGGGGGTAGTAGGATAGTAGTGGTGGTGGGGGGTAGTAGGATAGTAGTAGTGGTGGGGGGTAGTAGGATAGTAGTAGTGGTGGGGGGTAGTAGGATAGTAGTGGTGGTGGGGGGGTAGTAGGATAGTAGTGGTGGTGGGGGGTAGTAGGATAGTAGTAGTGGTGGGGGGTAGTAGGATAGTAGTGGTGGTGGGGGGTAGTAGGATAGTAGTAGTGGTGGTGGGGGTAGTAGGATAGTAGTGGTGGTGGGGGGTAGTAGGATAGTAGTAGTGGTGGGGGGTAGTAGGATAGTAGTAGTGGTGGTGGGGGTAGTAGGATAGTAGTAGTGGTGGGGGGTAGTAGGATAGTAGTAGTGGTGGGGGGTAGTAGGATAGTAGTAGTGGTGGGGGGTAGTAGGATAGTAGTAGTGGTGGGGGGTAGTAGGATAGTAGTGGTGGTGGGGGGTAGTAGGATAGTAGTGGTGGTGGGGGGTAGTAGGATAGTAGTGGTGGTGGGGGGTAGTAGGATAGTAGTAGTGGTGGTGGGGGTAGTAGGATAGTAGTAGGTGGTGGGGGGTAGTAGGATAGTAGTAGTGGTGGTGGGGGTAGTAGGATAGTAGTAGGTGGTGGGGGGTAGTAGGATAGTAGTAGTGGTGGTGGGGGTAGTAGGATAGTAGTAGTGGTGGTGGTGGTAGTAGGATAGTAGTGGTGGTGGGGGGTAGTAGGATAGTAGTGGTGGTGGGGGGTAGTAGGATAGTAGTAGTGGTGGGGGGTAGTAGGATAGTAGTAGTGGTGGTGGTGGGTAGTAGGATAGTAGTAGTGGTGGGGGTAGTAGGATAGTAGTGGTGGTGGGGGGTAGTAGGATAGTAGTAGTGGTGGTGGGGGGTAGTAGGATAGTAGTAGTGGTGGGGGGGTAGTAGGATAGTAGTAGTGGTGGGGGGTAGTAGGATAGTAGTGTGGTGGGGGGTAGTAGGATAGTAGTGGTGGTGGGGGGTAGTAGGATAGTAGTGGTGGTGGGGGGTAGTAGGATAGTAGTGGTGGTGGGGGGTAGTAGGATAGTAGTAGTGGTGGGGGGTAGTAGGATAGTAGTAGTGGTGGGGGGTAGTAGGATAGTAGTGGTGGTGGGGGGTAGTAGGATAGTAGTGGTGGTGGGGGGTAGTAGGATAGTAGTAGTGGTGGGGGGTAGTAGGATAGTAGTGGTGGTGGGGGTAGTAGGATAGTAGTGTGGTGGGGTAGTAGGATAGTAGTGTGTGGGGGTAGTAGGATAGTAGTAGTGGTGGTGGGGGTAGTAGGATAGTAGTGGTGGTGGGGGTAGTAGGATAGTAGTAGTGGTGGGGGGTAGTAGGATAGTAGTAGTGGTGGTGGGGGGTAGTAGGATAGTAGTAGTGGTGGGGGGTAGTAGGATAGTAGTAGTGGTGGGGGGTAGTAGGATAGTAGTGGTGGTGGGGGGGTAGTAGGATAGTAGTAGTGGTGGGGGGTAGTAGGATAGTAGTAGTGGTGGGGGTAGTAGGATAGTAGTAGTGGTGGTGGGGGTAGTAGGATAGTAGTAGTGGTGGGGGTAGTAGGATAGTAGTGGTGGTGGGGGGTAGTAGGATAGTAGTGGTGGTGGGGGGTAGTAGGATAGTAGTGGTGGTGGGGGGTAGTAGGATAGTAGTAGTGGTGGGGGTAGTAGGATAGTAGTGGTGGTGGGGGTAGTAGGATAGTAGTAGTGGTGGGGGGTAGTAGGATAGTAGTGGTGGTGGGGGTAGTAGGATAGTAGTGGTGGTGGGGGGTAGTAGGATAGTAGTAGTGGTGGTGGGGGGTAGTAGGATAGTAGTAGTGGTGGTGGGGGTAGTAGGATAGTAGTGGTGGTGGGGGTAGTAGGATAGTAGTGGTGGTGGGGGGTAGTAGGATAGTAGTAGTGGTGGTGGGGGGTAGTAGGATAGTAGTAGTGTGGTGGGGGGTAGTAGGATAGTAGTGGTGGTGGGGGGTAGTAGGATAGTAGTGGTGGTGGGGGGTAGTAGGATAGTAGTAGTGGTGGGGGGTAGTAGGATAGTAGTGGTGGTGGTGGGGGGTAGTAGGATAGTAGTAGTGGTGGGGGGTAGTAGGATAGTAGTAGTGGTGGGGGTAGTAGGATAGTAGTAGTGGTGGGGGGTAGTAGGATAGTAGTAGTGGTGGGGGGTAGTAGGATAGTAGTAGTGGTGGGGGGTAGTAGGATAGTAGTAGTGGTGGGGGGTAGTAGGATAGTAGTGGTGGTGGGGGGTAGTAGGATAGTAGTGGTGGTGGGGGGGTAGTAGGATAGTAGTAGTGGTGGTGGGGGGTAGTAGGATAGTAGTAGTGGTGGGGGGTAGTAGGATAGTAGTGGTGGTGGGGGGTAGTAGGATAGTAGTAGTGGTGGGGGGTAGTAGGATAGTAGTAGTGGTGGGGGGTAGTAGGATAGTAGTAGTGGTGGGGGGGTAGTAGGATAGTAGTAGTGGTGGTGGGGGGTCGTAGGATAGTAGTGGTGGTGGGGGGTAGTAGGATAGTAGTGGTGGTGGGGGGTAGTAGGATAGTAGTAGTGGTGGGGGGTAGTAGGATAGTAGTAGTGGTGGGGGGTAGTAGGATAGTAGTAGTGGTGGGGGGTAGTAGGATAGTAGTAGTGTGGTGGGGGTAGTAGGATAGTAGTGGTGGTGGGGGGTAGTAGGATAGTAGTAGTGGTGGTGGGGGGTAGTAGGATAGTAGTAGTGGTGGGGGGGGTAGTAGGATAGTAGTAGTGGTGGGGGGTAGTAGGATAGTAGTAGTGGTGGGGGGTAGTAGGATAGTAGTGGTGGTGGGGGGTAGTAGGATAGTAGTAGTGGTGGGGGTAGTAGGATAGTAGTAGTGGTGGGGGGTAGTAGGATAGTAGTAGTGGTGGTGGGGGGTAGTAGGATAGTAGTAGTGGTGGGGGGTAGTAGGATAGTAGTAGTGTGGTGGGGGGTAGTAGGATAGTAGTAGTGGTGGGGGTAGTAGGATAGTAGTAGTGGTGGGGGGTAGTAGGATAGTAGTGGTGGTGGGGGGGTAGTAGGATAGTAGTAGTGGTGGGGGGTAGTAGGATAGTAGTAGTGGTGGGGGTAGTAGGATAGTAGTAGTGGTGGTGGGGGTAGTAGGATAGTAGTGGTGGTGGGGGTAGTAGGATAGTAGTGGTGGTGGGGGGTAGTAGGATAGTAGTGGTGGTGGGGGGTAGTAGGATAGTAGTGGTGGTGGGGGGGTAGTAGGATAGTAGTAGTGGTGGTGGGGGTAGTAGGATAGTAGTGGTGGTGGGGGGTAGTAGGATAGTAGTAGTGGTGGGGGGTAGTAGGATAGTAGTGGTGGTGGGGGTAGTAGGATAGTAGTGGTGGTGGGGGTAGTAGGATAGTAGTGGTGGTGGGGGGTAGTAGGATAGTAGTGGTGGTGGGGGGTAGTAGGATAGTAGTAGTGGTGGTGGGGGGTAGTAGGATAGTAGTAGTGGTGGTGGGGGGTAGTAGGATAGTAGTGGTGGTGGGGGGTAGTAGGATAGTAGTGTGGTGGTGGGGGGTAGTAGGATAGTAGTAGTGGTGGGGGGGTAGTAGGATAGTAGTAGTGGTGGGGGGTAGTAGGATAGTAGTAGTGGTGGTGGGGGTAGTAGGATAGTAGTGGTGGTGGGGGGTAGTAGGATAGTAGTGGTGGTGGGGGGTAGTAGGATAGTAGTAGTGGTGGGGGGTAGTAGGATAGTAGTGGTGGTGGGGGGTAGTAGGATAGTAGTAGTGGTGGGGGGTAGTAGGATAGTAGTGGTGGTGGGGGTAGTAGGATAGTAGTGGTGGTGGGGGGTAGTAGGATAGTAGTAGTGGTGGGGGTAGTAGATAGTAGTGTGGGGGGTAGTAGGATAGTAGTGGTGGTGGGGGGTAGTAGGATAGTAGTGGTGGTGGGGGGTAGTAGGATAGTAGTAGTGGTGGTGGGGGTAGTAGGATAGTAGTGGTGGTGGGGGGTAGTAGGATAGTAGTAGTGTGGTGGGGGGTAGTAGGATAGTAGTAGTGGTGGTGGGGGGTAGTAGGATAGTAGTAGTGGTGGGGGGGTAGTAGGATAGTAGTGGTGGTGGGGGGTAGTAGGATAGTAGTGGTGGTGGGGGTAGTAGGATAGTAGTAGTGGTGGGGGGTAGTAGGATAGTAGTAGTGGTGGTGGGGGGTAGTAGGATAGTAGTGGTGGTGGTGGGGGGTAGTAGGATAGTAGTGGTGGTGGGGGTAGTAGGATAGTAGTAGTGGTGGGGGGGTAGTAGGATAGTAGTAGTGGTGGTGGGGGGTAGTAGGATAGTAGTAGGTGGTGGTGGGGTAGTAGGATAGTAGTAGTGGTGGTGGGGGGTAGTAGGATAGTAGTAGTGGTGGGGGGTAGTAGGATAGTAGTGGTGGTGGGGGGGTAGTAGGATAGTAGTGGTGGTGGGGGGTAGTAGGATAGTAGTAGTGGTGGGGGGTAGTAGGATAGTAGTAGTGGTGGGGGGGTAGTAGGATAGTAGTAGTGGTGGTGGGGGGTAGTAGGATAGTAGTAGTGGTGGTGGGGGGTAGTAGGATAGTAGTAGTGGTGGGGGGGGTAGTAGGATAGTAGTAGTGGTGGTGGGGGGTAGTAGGATAGTAGTGGTGGTGGGGGGGTAGTAGGATAGTAGTAGTGGTGGTGGGGGGTAGTAGGATAGTAGTAGTGGTGGGGGTAGTAGGATAGTAGTAGTGGTGGGGGGTAGTAGGATAGTAGTAGTGGTGGTGGGGGGTAGTAGGATAGTAGTAGTGGTGGTGGGGGGTAGTAGGATAGTAGTAGTGTGGTGGGGGGTAGTAGGATAGTAGTAGTGGTGGGGGGGTAGTAGGATAGTAGTAGTGGTGGGGGGTAGTAGGATAGTAGTAGTGGTGGGGGGTAGTAGGATAGTAGTAGTGGTGGTGGGGGGTAGTAGGATAGTAGTAGTGGTGGGGGTAGTAGGATAGTAGTAGTGGTGGGGGGTAGTAGGATAGTAGTGGTGGTGGGGGGTAGTAGGATAGTAGTGGTGGTGGGGGGTAGTAGGATAGTAGTGGTGGTGGGGGGTAGTAGGATAGTAGTGGTGGGGGGGTAGTAGGATAGTAGTAGTGGTGGGGGGTAGTAGGATAGTAGTAGTGGTGGGGGGTAGTAGGATAGTAGTAGTGGTGGGGGGTAGTAGGATAGTAGTAGTGGTGGGGGGTAGTAGGATAGTAGTAGTGGTGGGGGGTAGTAGGATAGTAGTAGTGGTGGTGGGGGGGTAGTAGGATAGTAGTGGTGGTGGGGGGTAGTAGGATAGTAGTGGTGGGGGGTAGTAGGATAGTAGTGGTGGTGGGGGGTAGTAGGATAGTAGTGGTGGGGGGTAGTAGGATAGTAGTGGTGGTGGGGGTAGTAGGATAGTAGTAGTGGTGGGGGGTAGTAGGATAGTAGTAGTGGTGGGGGGTAGTAGGATAGTAGTAGTGGTGGTGGGGGGTAGTAGGATAGTAGTGGTGGTGGGGGGTAGTAGGATAGTAGTAGTGGTGGGGGGGTAGTAGGATAGTAGTAGTGGTGGGGGGTAGTAGGATAGTAGTGGTGGTGGTGGGGGGGTAGTAGGATAGTAGTAGTAGTGGTGGGGGTAGTAGGATAGTAGTAGTGGTGGTGGGGGTAGTAGGATAGTAGTAGTGGTGGGGGGTAGTAGGATAGTAGTGGTGGTGGGGGGTAGTAGGATAGTAGTGGTGGTGGGGGGTAGTAGGATAGTAGTAGTGGTGGGGGGTAGTAGGATAGTAGTGGTGGTGGTGGGTAGTAGGATAGTAGTAGTGGTGGTGGGGGGTAGTAGGATAGTAGTGGTGGTGGTGGGTAGTAGGATAGTAGTGGTGGTGGGGGGTAGTAGGATAGTAGTAGTGGTGGTGGGGGTAGTAGGATAGTAGTAGTGGTGGTGGGGGGTAGTAGGATAGTAGTAGTGGTGGTGGGGGGTAGTAGGATAGTAGTAGTGGTGGGGGGTAGTAGGATAGTAGTGGTGGTGGGGGGTAGTAGGATAGTAGTAGTGGTGGTGGGGGGTAGTAGGATAGTAGTAGTGGTGGGGGGTAGTAGGATAGTAGTAGTGGTGGGGGGGGTAGTAGGATAGTAGTAGTGGTGGTGGGGGGTAGTAGGATAGTAGTAGTGGTGGTGGGGGGTAGTAGGATAGTAGTAGTGGTGGTGGGGGGTAGTAGGATAGTAGTAGTGGTGGGGGGTAGTAGGATAGTAGTAGTGGTGGGGGGTAGTAGGATAGTAGTAGTGGTGGGGGGTAGTAGGATAGTAGTAGTTCTGGGGGGTAGTATGATAGTAGTAGTGGTGGTGTTGAATTGTAGTGGGGGGTAGTAGGATAGTAGTAGTTCTGGGGGGTAGTATGATAGTAGTAGTGGTGGTGTTGAATTGTAGTGGGGGGTAGTAGGATAGTAATGGTAGTGACAACAGACTGCGGTGAAGGAGTTAAATCAAATGCTTTGAACTCAAGCCTGTGTGTCGTCGTGAGAGGAGAGAGGTCAGAGACTCACGCAACCAGAGTCATCCAACAGAGAGAGGCTGTGACAGTGCTGTTCCCCGCTGTTTATACACACACACACTCACACAAATAAGTCCTGGCTCCCTCCCTTCACCGTCAGAGCACAGAGGAGGGGGTGGAGAAATAGAGGAGGGAGGAGGAGAGGAGGAAGGTGGAAGGAGGAGTAGGAATGAGTTAGAGAAGGAGAGAGTGGAGAAGGAGAGAGGTAAGAGGTAGCGGGAGGAGGAGAGAGGAGGGAGGTGGAGGGAGGAGGAGAGAGGAGGTAGGTGGAGGAGGAGAGAGAAGGGAGGTGGAGGGAGGAGGAGAGAGGAGGTAGGTGGAGGAGGAGAGAGGAGGTAGGTGGAGCAGGAGAGAGGAGGGAGGTGGAGGGAGGAGGAGAGAGGAGGGAGGTGGAGGAATGAGTTAGAGAAGGAGAGTGTGGAGAAGGAGAGAGGAAAGAGGTAGCGGGAGGAGGAGAGAGGAGGGAGGTGGAGGGAGGAGGAGAGAGGAGGTAGGTGGAGGAGGAGAGAGAAGGGAGGTGGAGGGAGGAGGAGAGAGGAGGTAGGTGGAGGAGGAGAGAGGAAAGAGGTAGAGGGAGGAGGAGAGAGGAGGGAGGTGGATGGAGGAGGAGAGAGGAGGTAGGTGGAGGAGGAGAGAGGAGGGAGGTGGAGGGAGGAGGAGAGAGAAGGGAGGTGGAGGAGGAGAGAGAGGAGGGAGGTTGAGGGAGGTGGAGAGGAGGGAGGTGGAGTGAGGAGGAGAGGAGGGAGGTGGAGGAGGAGAGAGGAGGGAGGTTGAGGGAGGTTGAGAGGAGGGAGGTGGAGTGAGGAGGAGAGGAGGGAGGTGGAGGAGTTTAGAGGTGAGAGGAGGAGGCGCAGGTGCGGGATAGGAGGGAGGAATAGAAAGGAGAGAGGTAGAGGAGTAGAGAGAAGGGATGAGTAGAGAGAAGAGAAGGAGGGGATGAGGGAGGTGGAATAGGAGAGGAGGGAGGAGTAGAGAGGAGGAGGGGTGGAGAAAGGAGGAGGAGGAACAGGGGGTAGAGGGGGTTAGAGGAGGAAACAGGACGAGGAGGAGGTGTAGGGGAGTGGTGGCAACCCCAACAATCAATATCAATGAAATACCAAGGTAGAACAAAAACACATTCTAATACCATATTAACAATGTACAGAATCTATATACTGTATAGGGACAGTTCCAGGGTCAGTACTAATACCATATTAACAATGTACAGAATCTATATACTGTATAGGGACAGTTCCAGGGTCAGTTCCATATTAACAATGTACAGAATCTATATACTGTATAGGGACAGTTCCAGGGTCAGTTCCAGTACCATATTAACAATGTACAGAATATATATACTGTATAGGGTCAGTTCCAGGGTCAGTTCTAATACCATATTAACAATGTGCAGAATCTGTATACTGTATAGATGTAGGGATACTGGAGTGATGGAGGTAGATATGTATAGGGGGAAGGGGACAGGGATACTGGAGTGATGGAGGTAGATATGTAAGAGGGAAGGGGACAGGGATACTGGAGTGATGAGGTAGATATGTATAGGGGGAAGGGGACAGGGATACTGGAGTGATGAAGGTAGATATGTATAGAGGGAAGGGGACAGGGATACTGGAGTGATGGAGGTAGATATGTATAGGGGGAAGGGGACAGGGATACTGGAGTGATGGAGGTAGATATGTATAGGGGAAGGGGACAGGGATACTGGAGTGATGGATGTAGATATGTATAGGGGGAAGGTGACAGGGATACTGGAGTGATGGAGGTAGATATGTATAGGGGTAAGGTGACTATATACAGGGTCAGTACCATATTAACAATGTACAGGGATACTGGAGTGATGGAGGTAGATATGTATAGGGGTAAGGTGACTATATACAGGGTCAGTACCATATTAACACTGTACAGGGATACTGGAGTGATAGAGGTAGATATGTATAGGGGTAATCATACTATATACAGGGTCAGTTCTTCCAAGGGATAGCCCCCTTTTTTTTTAATGTTCAACCTAAATGACATACCCAAATCTAACTGCCTGTAGCTCAGGCCCTGAAGCAAGGATGTGCATATTCCTGGTAACATTTAAAAGGAAACACTTCGAAGTTTGTGGAAATGTAAACTGAATGTAGGAGAATAAAACACAATAGATCTGAGAGAAGAAAATACAAAGGAAAAAACAACCCGTGTTTTTCTACCAATATCTTTGAAATGCAAGAGAAAGGTCATAGTTCTAGCCTTCACTCTGGTTGTAATTCCGATAGTGTCCACAAGATGGCAGCAGTGTATGTGCAAAGTTTCAGATGGATAACTTGAAGTATGATTTAACAACAAGACTTTTAGTGTGTCCCCAGGTACATTTTGGGCAAATTGTGAAGGAGACATTCGCATTCATATTCTATTTTTCTGCAAGAATATGGTCAAATCTGTTCACTTGGACTTTGATTTATCTTTTCCAGTATTAGTAGCCATATTATAAGTTCAACATTTGCAAAACAACCAGTTTTCATAACTTCCTAACTCTGAATATCCTTGTGATTTTTGTCCAAAATGAAAAGGGATGCTGTTTTACAAGGTTAGAAGCTACATTTTACGACAGATACATGGCTTCCGGATTCTCCCGTAAAGCCCAGCTCATTGGCTATCTAGCTAGCTTTGTTTGACCCCGATTGGTGCTTATTTGACAAAGATACAGTCATTCAAGTGATGGCCGCCGCGTCATCGCCGTGCCATGAAGGCTTCACTCTCTGAGCAAATATGATGTCCTATAGGATATATTACCCCCCTAATGATATAGTGAAGTCTGGTTACGTTCTAGGATCTCTGAGGAATACATACGAACGTGATTTGACTCGTTGAAAATACATTTAGGGTGAGATTTTCACAGATTCCTTTCTTTGCAAATTGAACGAGTGGAAATACAAAATCGATCTTGCTATATGGACCTTTTTAGGACACTTCATGTTATCTCTGGGACCCTTTGGATGATACATCAGAGCAAGATTTAGAAGTACACACATTTCAGAGGTGAATTTTACCAAACCTATCGAGGTGATGAAACTGTTTTGTTGTTAGGAGCTCTCCTCAAATAATAGCATAGCATTTTTTCAAAATAATGGCTACAGTAAATTGGGAGAGAGGGTAGAAAACAGCAGATCCGGGACAAGGTAGCATGTCCAGTGAACAGGTCAGGGTTCCGTAGTCGCAGGCAGAACAGTTGAAACTGACACAGCAGCAAGGCCAGGTGGACTGGGGACAGCAAGGAGTCATCAGGCCAGGTAGTCCTAAGGTATGGTCCTAGGGCTCAGGTCCGCAGAGAGAAGAGAAAGGGAGAGAGCAAGAGAGAGAGAGAGAGAGAGAATTAGAGGAAGCATACTTAAATTCACACAGGACACCGGATAAGACAGGAGAAATACACCAGATACAGTATAACAGACTGACCCTAGCCCCCCGACACATAAACTATTGCAGCATAAATACCAGAAGCTGAGACAGGAGGGGTCGGGAGACACTGTGGCCCCGTCCGACAATACACCCAGACAGGGCCAACCAGGAAGGATATAACCCCACCCACTTTGCCAAAGCACAGAGGGATATCTTCAACCACCAACTTACTATCCTGAGACAAGGCCGAGTATAGCCCACAAAGATCTCCGCCACGGCACAACCAAAGGGGGCGGGGCAACCCAATCATATTATTCATGAACCCAAAAGGCTTTAATAAGTCACATGTCTCCGCCTACAAAGCAGATACAATCATAACATGATTTGAAAATCAAGTAAGCTAGGTGGTAGGTAACCCAGGTAAACTAGGTGGTAGGTAACCCAGGTAAACTAGGTGGTAGGTAACCCAGGTAAACTAGGTGGTAGGTAACCCAGGTAAGCTAGGTGGTAGGTAACCCAGGTAAACTAGGTGGTAGGTAACCCAGGTAAGCTAGGTGGTAGGTAACCCAGGTAAGCTAGGTGGTAGGTAACCCAGGTAAGCTAGGTGGTAGGTAATCCAGGTAAACTAGGTGGTAGGTAACCCAGGTAAGCTAGGTGGTAGGTAACCCAGGTAAGCTAGGTGGTAGGTAATCCAGGTAAACTAGGTGGTAGGTAACCCAGGTAAGCTAGGTGGTAGGTAACCCAGGTAAACTAGGTGGTAGGTAACCCAGGTAAACTAGGTGGTAGGTAACCCAGGTAAACTAGGTGGTAGGTAACCCAGGTAAGCTAGGTGGTAGGTAACCCAGGTAACCCAGGTAAGCTAGGTGGTAGGTAACCTAGGTAAGCTCGGTGGTAGGTAACCCAGGTAAACTAGGTGGTAGGTAACCCAGGTAAGCTAGGTGGTAGGTAACCCAGGTAAACTAGGTGGTAGGTAACCCAGGTAACCCAGGAAAGCTAGGTGGTAGGTAACCCAGGTAAGCTAGGTGGTAGGTAACCCAGGTAAGCTAGGTGGTACGTAACCCAGGTAACCCAGGTAAGCTAGGTGGTAGGTAACCCAGGTAAGCTAGGTGGTAGGTAATCCAGGTAAGCTAGGTGGTAGTTAACCCAGGTAAACTAGGTGGTAGGTAACCCAGGTAAACTAGGTGGTAGGTGGTAGGTAACCCAGGTAACCCAGGTAAGCTAGGTGGTAGGTAACCCAGGTAAGCTAGGTGGTAGGTAACCCAGGTAACCCAGGTAAGCTAGGTGGTAGGTAACCCAGGTAAGCTAGGTGGTAGGTAACCCAGGTAAGCTAGGTGGTAGGTAACCCAGGTAAGCTAGGTGGTAGGTAACCCAGGTAACCCAGGTAAGCTAGGCGGTAGGTAACCCAGGTAAGCTAGGTGGAAGGTAACCCAGGTAAGCTAGGTGGTAGGTAACCCAGGTAAGCTAGGTGGTAGGTAACCCAGGCAAGCTAGGTGGTAGGTAACCCAGGTAACCCAGGTAAGCTAGGTGGTAGGTAACCCAGGTAAGCTAGGTGGTAGGTAACCCAGGTAAGCTAGGTGGTAGGTAACCCAGGTAAGCTGGGTGGTAGGTAACCCAGGTAAGCTAGGTGGTAGGTAACCCAGGTAAGCTAGGTGGTAGGTAACCCAGGTAAACTAGGTGGTAGGTCACCCAGGTAAACTAGGTGGTAGGTAACCCAGGTAAGCTAGGTGGTAGGTAACCCAGGTAAGCTAGGTGGTAGGTAACCCAGGTAAACTAGGTGGTAGGTAACCCAGGTAAGCTAGGTGGTAGGTAACCCAGGTAAGCTAGGTGGTAGGTAACCCAGGTAAGCTAGGTGGTAGTTAACCCAGGTAAGCTAGGTGGTAGGTAACCCAGGTAAACTAGGTGGTAGGTAACCCAGGTAAACTAGGTGGTAGGTAACCCAGGTAAGCTAGGTGGTAGGTAACCCAGGTAAGCTAGGTGGTAGTTAACCCAGGTAAGCTAGGTGGTAGGTAACCCAGGTAAACTAGGTGGTAGGTAATCCAGGTAAACTAGGTGGTAGGTAACCCAGGTAAACTAGGTGGTAGGTAACCCAGGTAAACTAGGTGGTAGGTAACCCAGGTAAGCTAGGTGGTAGGTAACCCAGGTAAGCTAGGTGGTAGGTAACCCAGGTAAACTAGGTGGTAGGTAACCCAGGTAAACTAGGTGGTAGGTAACCCAGGTAAGCTAGGTGGTAGGTAACCCAGGTAAGCTAGGTGGTAGTTAACCCAGGTAAGCTAGGTGGTAGGTAACCCAGGTAAACTAGGTGGTAGGTAACCCAGGTAAGCTAGGTGGTAGGTAACCCAGGTAAACTAGGTGGTAGGTAACCCAGGTAAGCTAGGTGGTAGGTAACCCAGGTAAGCTAGGTGGTAGGTAACCCAGGTAAGCTAGGTGGTAGGTAACCCAGGTAAACTAGGTGGTAGGTAACCCAGGTAAGCTAGGTGGTAGGTAACCCAGGTAAGCTAGGTGGTAGGTAACCCAGGTAAACTAGGTGGTAGGTAACCCAGGTAAACTAGGTGGTAGGTAACCCAGGTAAGCTAGGTGGTAGGTAACCCAGGTAAGCTAGGTGGTAGTTAACCCAGGTAAGCTAGGTGGTAGGTAACCCAGGTAAACTAGGTGGTAGGTAACCCAGGTAAGCTAGGTGGTAGGTAACCCAGGTAAACTAGGTGGTAGGTAACCCAGGTAAGCTAGGTGGTAGGTAACCCAGGTAAGCTAGGTGGTAGTTAACCCAGGTAAGCTAGGTGGTAGTTAACCCAGGTAAACTAGGTGGTAGGTAACCCAGGTAAACTAGGTGGTAGGTAACCCAGGTAAGCTAGGTGGTAGGTAACCCAGGTAAACTAGGTGGTAGGTAACCCAGGTAAGCTAGGTGGTAGGTAACCCAGGTAAGCTAGGTGGTAGTTAACCCAGGTAAGCTAGGTGGTAGTTAACCCAGGTAAACTAGGTGGTAGGTAACCCAGGTAAACTAGGTGGTAGGTAACCCAGGTAAGCTAGGTGGTAGGTAACCCAGGTAAACTAGGTGGTAGGTAACCCAGGTAAACTAGGTGGTAGGTAACCCAGGTAAGCTAGGTGGTAGTTAACCCAGGTAAGCTAGGTGGTAGTTAACCCAGGTAAACTAGGTGGTAGGTAACCCAGGTAAACTAGGTGGTAGGTAACCCAGGTAAACTAGGTGGTAGTTAACCCAGGTAAACTAGGTGGTAGGTAACCCAGGTAAACTAGGTGGTAGGTAATCCATAAGAGTTGGAAAAAGCTGATTGTCATGCATGTTATCAAAATAAACCCTGAGACGAATATCATTTAAACCTTCCATTTAGTTACCCCGTCCCAACCCCCTCCTAAAATGGCTGTCCTGTAGTTACCCCGTCCCAACCCCCTCCTAAAATGGCTGTCCTGTAGTTACCCCGTCCCAACCCCCTCCTAAAATGGCTGTCCTGTAGTTACCCTGTCCCAACCCCCTCCTAAAATGTCTGGAGAACAGAATTAAGAAGGCCTCTTTTAAAAAGAGCCCAGGAGACAACTGATGCCTGTAAATGACTTCAGTGTTTTGTTAAGGGTGGCTGGAGAGGCAGAAAAAGAAGGAGAGACAGCATGATTTCTTCAGTTGGGTTCCACCTTTAATCAACCCAAGCAGAGGCACACAGAATTAAAGGTATAGCAGCAGGGCTCTGGCCTGTCTCTTATCCCTCTACAGACACACACACACACACACACACACACACACACACACACACACACACACACACACACACACACACACACACACACACACACACACACACACACACACACACACACACACACACACACACACACACACACACACACACACACACACACACACACACACACGCTGGGTAAAGAGAGAATAGACCTGCAAGTGCCCAATTTGCATGTCTCTATTCAGCCACATCAGTAAGTCAGGTGGAATCATTAAAAGAGTCCATTCAGTACCAGTGTGTTGTCTATATCACAATGTGGGATTGCCGGAAGTTTCTGACCCTTCACTTACACTTGTTTACACTGAGTTGCACTGGGGTCAGAACACAATCAAGGTGACATTAAGACACCGTGGAGCCGGCGCGAGATATGGATTATAAAAAAGTACCTTGATGCAGGGATGGGACATGCCACCGTCCTGCAAACGTTACCTTCATCCACAAAGATGCATCGAGAAGACTGAAATACTGCTGGTTTTACAGGAAAACTGCCCTTTTCATCGCCAGGCTAGCTAGCAGTGGCCACCGCAGGCCTTTTGGACGTTACCATGGTTGCGTATCAGTTCTGCATGTTGACAAAAGATTCTGACCCTGCAGTCACACATGTTTACACTGGGGTCGGAACTCAACCATGGTAACGTCCAAAAGGCCTGCGGTGGCCACTGCTAGCTAGCCTGGCGATGAAAAGGGCAGTTTTCCTGTAAAACCAGCAGTATTTCAGTCTTCTCGATGCATCTTTGTGGATGAAGGTAACGTTTGCAGGACGGTGGCATGTCCCATCCCTGCATCAAGGTACTTTTTTATAATCCATATCTCGCGCCGGCTCCACGGTGTCTTAATGTAACCTTGATTGTGTTCTGACCCCAGTGCAACTCAGTGTAAACAAGTGTAAGTGAAGGGTCAGAAACTTGCCCGCCGTGAACAGCATTACGCTACACTGGAAATAAAACCTTACAAAAAAGCATGTATATTACATCAGCACTGAAAATGGCAGGCAACGGTGTCATTGTTATATAAAATTATTAGCATCAAACCAGGAATTCTGATGGGGAGAAATACAACTGAAAATAAAATCATTCGCATATTTTAAAAACAGTCTTCCAGCCTTCAGCATTAAAATTAAAGGCCAAAAAGCTTAAATAATGACTTCTATGGTTTCTACTCAACGTACATTATGTGTATCCCCTCCCCCCCCCCCATCCCTCCTCCCACAACTCTTTAAAGTGCAATTATGCTCTTAACAAAATCGGAGGTGAGAGACCATAGAAAAAGAGGGTGTTAAAAAAATACAAAGACTCACTCCAAATCCCAAATGAGAGGAAATTACTCATCAAGTGATTATGAAACTGTTGGTATTATAGAAATCAGGGGGTAAGGGGTGGAAAGAGGATGGAGGAGGAAGGAGGAGGAGGATGAGGGAGGGAGGGAGGGGGGGGTGGCAAATTATGGCCAACAGACAAGAGGAGAGGAGAGGAGAGGAGAGGAGAGGAGAGGAGAGGAGAGGAGAGGAGAGGAGAGGAGAGGAGAGGAGAGCGCAAAGGGTTGGTAGAGTAAAAGCCATCCAATCTGAAGAGTTCTTCTACCTAAGCTAATTCTGTTAACACACCATAACCCCCATCTCCATGAACAAGCTCCTGTTAACACACCATAACCCCCATCTCCATGAACAAGCTCCTATTAACACACCATAACCCCCATCTCCATGAACAAGCTCCTGTTAACACACCATAACCCCCATCTCCATGAACAAGCTCCTGTTAACACACCATAACCCCCATCTCCATGAACAAGCTCCTATTAACACACCATAACCCCCAGCTCCACCGGGCCTCACCAGAATAGACTGGATGCAGGTAATCACACTGACATTAAAGGGGCAATCTGCGGTTAAAACATTAACAAAGTGGTTATCCCGCCACTGATTACGTTAACAGCTGAGGGACGGGGCTGTAGAAAATATTAGATAGAGCTATGGACTCAAGAAATGACAATCCATTACATCAAATTGTATAGCTTAGCCTTGTTTTCAGGCCATAAACAGCGTTTGCTTTCATCTACATTGTTTAAAAAAACATTGGAGTAAAACATGTTCGTATTTTTGGGGTTTTGATGAGGAATTGCAGTTGAACAAAGATCGCGAGGCGATTACGTTAGATTATATTCATTATTTTATTATTTCAATAATAATCAATACATAACATTCATTTATACAGTACGTCCCCCCCCAAAAAATGTAGCCACTAAGGATTCCAGGTTTTAAAAAGCACCACACTTCTGAAGTGACATATTTTCATCAGGAATGTTCCTCATTGGGCAGCGAGGCAGACATCCAGGAGGCCTCTTAATGCGTGGCCCTGGGGACCTCTACTGTATTAACCTTATTGATTTGGAGCCCCAGCTGAGCCCAGTCAGAGCCGCCCCCCCCCCCCCCCCCCCCCCCCCCCCTGCTGCTCAGCTGAAGTGGATCAATCCTGCGCCCGAGGCCACAACTGGGTAACAACCCACCGCATAGGGACCCTCTGTTTACAGCCTTGAAATTAATAATCACATAGACTACCGTAGGTTAGGCTTCGTACCGCTGTACTCACATACGGTAGAATGGCTACTGCTGAGTAATCTAGTGTTTACAACCTCTGAAATAAATATTCACGTTACAGATTGTAGACTATACTGGCTCGGGATGTAGACAGGATTCACAGAGACTTCTGTTTACAGCCCTATAATGAATACCCACGTAACGTTACAAGACTGTCGTCACTACTGCTGTGCTCACATATTTGTAGACTTCTGTTTACAGCCCTATAATGAATACCCACGTAACGTTACAAGACTGTCGTCACTACTGCTGTGCTCACATATTTGTAGACTTCTGTTTACAGCCCTATAATGAATACCCACGTAACGTTACAAGACTGTCGTCACTACTGCTGTGCTCACATATTTGTAGACTCAATACTCCTGTAGACTGTGTAGATATTCTTCCCTTGATCTCATCAACACATTGCTGTTCCTGTACATAACCAACATGTTGTTATTAAATAGCTTGCGATGTCTTATGATAGAGGTTTTTATTGTGATAAGATTGTTTTGGTTTGTTTAAAAAAAAATTACAAATGTAAAAGTAACAGAAAATATGACCTTTTATCCAATTGTTTTTAGAATTATGTTAATAACATTTAATTTGCAGTTGCCATTTCCTCTCCAGATTATTGACTGAACTAAACAGTAGATTATGACTAACAAAGAAACTCTCCAGATTATTGACTGAACTAAACAGTAGATTATGACTAACAAAGACACTCTCCAGATTATTGACTGAACTAAACAGTAGATTATGACTAACAAAGAAACTCTCCAGATTATTGAGTAAACTAAACAGCAGTGGCATTCCTGCTAGGTGGCCTTATACTTCCTGACTCTGCTAATCAACATAATCTGCCAAACAATTGAATATGTCAGGTTTAATCAATGCAAATGCTATGCAGCAAAGATTACCTTTGATAGATTTAATATGCAGACCTATGTGGCATTAAAGGAGTAGTTTGGGATTTTAGCAATGAGGACCTTTATCTACTGACCCAGAGTCAGGTGAGGCCCTTTATCTACTGACCCAGAGTCAGATGAGGTCCTTTATCTACTGACCCAGAGTCAGATGAGGCCCTTTACCTACTGAACCAGAGTCAGATGAGGCCCTTTATCTACTGACCCAGAGTCAGATGAGGTCCTTTATGTACTGACCCAGAGTCAGATGAGGCCCTTTATCTACTGACCCAGAGTCAGATGAAGCCCTTTATCTACTGACCCAGAGTCAGATGAGGTCCTTTATCTACTGACCCAGAGTCAGATGGGGCCCTTTATCTACTGACCCAGAGTCAGATGAGGCCCTTTATTTACTGACCCAGAGTCAGATGAGGCCCTTTATCTACTGACCCAGAGTCAGATCAGGTCCTTTATCTACTGACCCAGAGTCAGATGAGGCCCTTTATCTACTGACCCAGAGTCAGATGAGGCCCTTTATCTACTGACCCAGAGTCAGATCAGGTCCTTTATCTACTTACCCAGAGTCAGATGAGGCCCTTTATCTACTGACCCAGAGTCAGATGAGGCCCTTTATCTACTGACCCAGAGTCAGATGAGGCCTTTTATCTACTGACCCAGAGTCAGATGAGGTCCTTTATCTACTGACCCAGAGTCAGATGAGGCCCTTTATCTACTGACCCAGAGTCAGATGAGGCCCTTTATCTACTGACCCAGAGTCAGATGAGGCCCTTTATCTACTGACCCAGAGTCAGATGAGGCCCTTTATCTATTGAACCCAGAGTAAAGGGCCTCATCTGACTCTGGGTCAGTAGATAATAGCCCCCATTTCCAAAATCCCAAAGTATCCCTTTAATATATTCTCCAATGCTACTTTGTCTTAATTGTTCATCATTATTTACATATTGAAAGTACCAGTCAGTACGTCACAGGCGTTTGAGTGTGTTGTAAACAAAGACGTCCTTGATTACAGTCAGTAAACAAGCTCCAACATCGTAAGGACAAAGCATTCATTTTTTACCGCTCTTTCATCTTTGAGATGAACAGACACAGACCATATTATATCTGACCATTGTCGTTTCACCGATACATTTTCAAATCAAATCAAGCTTTATTTACACAGCACATTTCAAACATGGAATGTAGAAACCCAACGTGCTTCACAAGAAAAAAAAAACAATACATATTTTGTTTTTTACATTTAGCACACAATAAACCTAAAAGGATTAAAAAAAAAATGAAACTGAATGAATAAAAAGCTGATTTTCAACTGAATTCAAACATTCTTCTATTGTTCAGCTGTAAAACTCTCTGTTGAAGGGGAACACTTCTTAAACGCAGGAACACTTTAGTGAGATGTACCAGGCTCTGAGTTCCACATGACAGGCCCAGTGTCTGTAATGTTGACTGTCCTGACTGCAGTAGTGTACCAGTGTCTGTAATGTTGACTGCTCTGACTGCAGTAGTATACCAGTGTCTGTAATGTTGACTGTCCTGACTGCAGTAGTATACCAGTGTCTGTAATGTTGACTGCTCTGACTGCAGTAGTGTACCAGTATCTGTAATGTTGACTGTCCTGACTGCAGTAGTGTACCAGTGTCTGTAATGTTGACTGTCCTGACTGCAGTAGTGTACCAGTGTCTGTAATGTTGACTGCTCTGACTGCAGTAGTATACCAGTGTCTGTAATGTTGACTGTCCTGACTGCAGTAGTGTACCAGTGTCTGTAATGTTGACTGTCCTGACTGCAGTAGTGTACCAGTGTCTGTAATGTTGACTGTCCTGACTGCAGTAGTGTACCAGTGTCTGTAATGTTGACTGTCCTGACTGCAGTAGTATACCAGTGTCTGTAATGTTGACTGCTCTGACTGCAGTAGTGTACCAGTATCTGTAATGTTGACTGTCCTGACTGCAGTAGTATACCAGTGTATGTAATGTTGACTCTCCTGACTGCAGTAGTGTACCAGTGTCTGTAATGTTGACTGCTCTGACTGCAGTAGTATACCAGTGTCTGTATTGTTGACTGTCCTGACTGCAGTAGTGTACCAGTGTCTGTAATGTTGACTGTCCTGACTGCAGTAGTATACCAGTGTCTGTAATGTTGACTGTCCTGACTGCAGTAGTGTACCAGTGTCTGTAATGTTGACTGTCCTGACTGCAGTAGTATACCAGTGTCTGTATTGTTGACTGTCCTGACTGCAGTAGTATACCAGTGTCTGTAATGTTGACTGTCCTGACTGCAGTAGTGTACCAGTGTCTGTAATGTTTTAAGCATCAGTGTCTGCAGCAGCGGGGGGGGGGGGGGGGGGGGGGGGGGCACAGAATACACCCAGGGCAAATCTGTAAACACCAATTTAATCTGCATGGAGAAAGTTACTGTCATCCGCTGAGACGTTAAAAGCCTCTGGGCCCGAGCCGTACTCAGAGCCTCTTCACGTCTCCCTCCATATCAGTGTCAAACCCAGACATTAAACCATTATGGACGTCATAAATCTGCTACAGAGAACTTCTCTTCTCTCTCTGTCACTCAACTACGCAGAATGGGTTTCTACAGGGCCACGTTGTTGATACAAGAGGGTAAGGAGACACACACACACACACACACACACACACACACACACACACACACACACACACACACACACACACACACACACACACACACACACACACACACACACACACACACACACACACACACACACACACACACACACACACACACAGGGGGAGGGTTGCATGTGATTAAAATAAACCAGGCTGTTAATTTCTGACAAATTGCTTTTGACCCTCTGGCTGTGGATTGATGAGCAGAGTTACAATCATATATTACTCCGAACATAATAAATTCATAATTCAGGACGTTTGATAAGTAGTCCGATGGAATGTAGAAGGCCATTGGTTGTTTGAGACTGTCACGTTCCTGAGGAGGAATTAGACAGCCGTTACAGAGACCAGGTAAATGTGAAGCTTTATGTAGATAGTGCAATGTGCAGAGTCTTCAGAAACTATTCACAGCCATTGATTCATTCTACATTGTGTTGTGTTACAGCCTGAATTGAAAATGGATTCAATTAATTTATTTTATCACCCACATACACACAATACACCAAAGTGAAAACATGTTGTTATAGTTTTTATGTGCAAATTTATTTTAAAAATTAAGTACAAAAACATTTACATAATAACCTAATTATTTACACCCTGAGTCAATACATGTTAGAATCATGGTGAAATCCCAGAGCAGTTTCCTTCCTCTCCGACAGCTTAGTTAGGAAGGACGCCTGTATCTTTGTAGTGACTGGGTGTATTGATACACCATCCAAAGTGTAATAAATAACTTCACCATGCTCAATAAGGAAATTTTAGGTCTGCCTTTTTTACCCATCTACCAATAAGTTTTTTTGTACCATCTACCAATAGGAGCCCTTCTTTGCGAGGCATTGGAAAACCTCCCTGGTCTTTGTTGTTGGATCTGTGTTTGAAATTCACTGCTCGACTGAGGGACCTTACAGATAATTGTATGTGTGGGATACAGAGATGAGGTATTCATTCAAAAATAATGTTAAACACTATTATTGGACACAGAGTGAGTTCATGCAACTTATTTTGTAACTTCGTAAGCTATTTTCTTCACCACCTGAGAGTATTCAACTCCTTTTCTTCACCACCTGAGAGTATTCAACTCCTTTTCTTCACCACCTGAGAGTATTCAACTCCTTTTCCGTAACAAAGACGTTGAATACTTAATGACTCATGAAGACATGTCATATTTTCATTTTTAAATCAATTGGTAAACATTTCGAAAAGCATAATTCCGCTTTTACATCATGGCTTATTGTGTGTAGGTCAGTGCCACAAAATATCAATTTAATCCCCCTACATTCAAGCTGTAACACAACACAATTTGGAAAAATTTAAGGTGTGTGAAATCTTTCCGAAAGCACTGTATTTTGGGTTTAACTTTTATACAGTAACTGTCTTCTGAACTGTTGAAATGGAAATTAAAATATATAGTTTAATCCAAATAAATGTCTGGTGTCTGGTCTTTACAATATGTTCTTATCAGGTTCACTTGAAACATTTCAAGTTCGCCATGTCTCTCCCTTATTGCCTTGTTCCTATGTGTTCAAACCCAGCCGGAGGCCAAGTAGACAACAGGAACGATGAACGTTCAACAATAATGAGAATTACTGTCGGTCACTCTCCTGTTTTCAGAATTACTGTCGGTCACTCTCCTGTTTTCAGAATTACTGTCGGTCAATCTCCTGTTTTCAGAATTACTATCGGTCACTCCCCTTGTTTTCAGAATTACTATCGGTCACTCCCTTGTTTTCAGAATTACTATTGGTCACTCTCCTGTTTCAGAATTACTATCGGTCACTGTCCTGTTTTCAGATTTACTATCGGTCACTCCCCTGTTTTCAGAATTACTATCGGTCACTCTCCTGTTTTCAGAATTACTCTCGGTCACTCCCCTGTTTTCAGAATTACTATCGGTCACTCTCCTGTTTTCGGAATTACTGTCGGTCACTCTCCTGTTTTCAGAATTACTGTCGGTCACTCTCCTGTTTTCAGAAATACTGTCGGTCACTCTCCTGTTTTCAGAATTACTATTGGTCACTCTCCGGTTTTCAGAATTACTATCGGTCACTCTCCTGTTTTCAGAATTACTCTCGGTCACTCCCCTGTTTTCACAATTACTATCGGTCACACTCCTGTTTTCAGAATTACTATCGGTCACTCTCCAGTTTTCAGAATTACTGTCGGTCACTCTCCTGTTTTCAGAAATACTGTCGGTCACTCTCCTGTTTTCAGAATTACTATCGGTCACTCTCCTGTTTTCAGAATTACTATCGGTCACTCCCCTGTTTTCAGAATTACTATCGGTCACTCCCCTGTTTTCAGAATTACTATCGGTCACTCTCCTGTTTTCAGAATTACTATCGGTCACTCTCCTGTTTTCAGAATTACTGTCGGTCACTCTCCTGTTTTCAGAATTGCTATCGGTCACTCTCCTGTTTTCAGAATTACTATCGGTCACTCTCCTGTTTTCAGAATTACTATCGGTTACTCTCCTGGTTTCAGAATTACTATCGGTCACTCTCCTGTTTTCAGAATTACTATCGGTTACTCTCCTGTTTTCAGAATTACTATCGGTCACTCTCCTGTTTTCAGAATTACTATCGGTCACTCCCCTGTTTTCAGAATTACTATCGGTCACTCCCTTGTTTTCATAATTACTATCGGTCACTCCCCTGTTTTCAGAATTACTATCGGTCACTTCCCTGTTTTAAGAATAACTATCGATCACTCTCCTGTTTTCAGAATTACTATCGGTCACTCCCCTGATTTCAGAATTACTATCGCTCACTCCCCTGTTTTCAGAATTACTATCGGTCACTCCCCTGTTTTGAGAATTACTATCGGTCACTCCCTTGTTTTCATAATTACTATCGATCACTCTCCTGTTTTCAGAATTACTATCGGTCACTGCCTTGTTTTCAGAATTACTATCGGTCACTCCAATGTTTTTAGAATTACTATCGGTCACTCTCCTGTTTCAGAATTACTATTGGTCACTCCTTTGTTTTCAGAATTATTATCTGTCACTCCCCTGTTTTTAGAATTACTATCGGTCACTCTCCTGTTTCAGAATTACTATCGGTCACTCCCTTGTTTTCATAATTACTATCGGTCACTCCCTTGTTTTCATAATTACTATCGGTCACTCCCTTGTTTTCATAATTACTATCGGTCACTCCCTTGTTTTCATAATTACTATCGGTCACTCCCTTGTTTTCATAATTACTATCGGTCACTCCCTTGTTTTCATAATTACTATCGGTCACTCTCCTGTTTCAGAATTACTATCGGTCACTCCCTTGTTTTCATAATTACTATCGGTCACTCTCCTGTTTCAGAATTACTATCGGTCACTCTCCTGTTTTCAGAATTACTATCGGTCACTCCCCTGATTTCAGAATTACTATCGCTCACTCCCCTGTTTTCAGAATTACTATCGGTCACTCCCCTGATTTCAGAATTACTATCGCTCACTCCCCTGTTTTCAGAATTACTATCGGTCACTCCCCTGTTTTGAGAATTACTATCGGTCACTCCCTTGTTTTCAGAATTACTATCGATCACTCTCCTGTTTTCAGAATTACTATCGGTCACTGCCTTGTTTTCAGAATTACTATCGGTCACTCCCCTGTTTTTAGAATTATTATCGGTCACTCTCCTGTTTCAGAATTACTATTGGTCACTCCTTTGTTTTCAGAATTATTATCTGTCACTCCCCTGTTTTTAGAATTACTATCGGTCACTCTCCTGTTTCAGAATCACTATCGGTCACTCCCTTGTTTTCATAATTACTATAGGTCACTCCCTTGTTTTCATAATTACTATCTGTCACTCCCCTGTTTTCAGAATTACTATCGGTCACTTCCCTGTTTTCAGAATTACTATCGATCACTCTCCTGTTTTCAGAATTACTATCGGTCACTCCCCTGATTTCAGAATTACTATCGCTCACTCCCCTGTTTTTAGAATTTCTATCGGTCAATCCCCTGTTTAAGAATTACTATCGGTCACTCCCCTGATTTCAGAATTACTATCGCTCACTCCCCTGTTTTTAGAATTTCTATCGGTCACTCCCCTGTTTTCAGAATTCCTATCGGTCACTCCCCTGTTTTCAGAATTACTATCGGTCACTCCCCTGTTTTCAGAATTACTATCGGTCACTCCCCTGTTTTTAGAATTACTATCGGTCACTCTCCTGTTTCAGAATTACTATTGGTCACTCCCTTGTTTTCATAATTACTATCGGTCACTCCCTTGTTTTCATAATTACTATCGGTCACTTCCCTGTTTTCATAATTACTATCGGTCACTCCCCTGTTTTCAGAATTACTATCGGTCACTATCCTGTTTTCAGAATTGCTATCGGTCACTCCCCTGATTTCAGAATTACTATCGGTCACTCCCCTGTTTTCAGAATTACTATCGGTCACTCCCCTGTTTTCAGAATTACTATCGGTCACTCCCTTGTTTTCAGATTTACTATCGGTCACTCCCCTGTTTTCAAAATAACTATCGGTCACTGACCTGTTTACAAAATTAATATCGGTCACTCCCCTGTTTTCAGAATTACTCTCGGTCACTACCCCGTTTTCAGAATTACTATCGGTCACTCCCTTGTTTTCAGATTTACTATCGGTCACTCCCCTGTTTTCAAAATAACTATCGGTCACTGACCTGTTTACAAAATTAATATCGCTCACTCCCCTGTTTTCAGAATTACTCTCGGTCACTACCCCGTTTTCAGAATTACTATCGGTCACTCCCCTGTTTTCAGAATTACTATCGGTCCTGCCCCTGTTTTCAAAATTACAAGTGGTCACTCTCCTGTTTTCAGAATTACTATCGGTCACTCCCCTGTTTTCAGAATTACTATCGGTCACTCCCCTGTTTTCAGAATTACTATCGGTCACTCCCTTGTTTTCATAATTACTATCGGTCACATCCCTGTTTTCAGAATTACTATCGGTCAGTCCCCTGTTTTCAGAATTACAAGCGGTCACTCTCCTGTTTTCAGAATTACTATCGGTCACTCCCCTGTTTTCAGAATTACTATCGGTCACTCCCCTGTTTTCAGAATTACTATAGGTCACTCTCCTGTTTCAGAATTACTATCGGTCACTCCCTTGTTTTCAGAATTACTATCGGTCACTCCCCTGTTTTCAGAATTACTATCGGTCACTCCCCTGTTTTCAGAATTACTATCGGTCACTCCCCTGTTTTCAGAATTACTATCGGTCACTCCCCTGTTTTCAGAATTACTATCGGTCACTCCCCTGTTTTCAGAATTACTATCGGTCACTCCCCTGTTTTCAGAATTACTATCGGTCACTCCCCTGTTTTTAGAATTACTATCGGTCACTCTCCTGTTTCAGAATTACTATCTGTCACTCCCTTGTTTTCATAATTACTATCGGTCACTTCCCTGTTTTCATAATTACTATCGGTCACTCCACTGTTTTCAGAATTACAATCGGTCACTCTCCTGTTTTCAGAATTACTATCGGTCACTCCCCTGTTTTCAGAATTACTATCGGTCAATCCCCTGTTTTCAGAATTACTATCGTTCACACCCTTGTTTTCAGATTTACTATCGGTCACTCCCCTGTTTTTCAGATTTACTATCGGTCACTCCCCTGTTTTCAGAATTACTATCGGTCACTATCCTGTTTTCAGAATTGCTATCGGTCACTCCCCTGATTTCAGAATTACTATCGGTCACTCCCCTGTTTTCAGAATTACTATCGGTCACTCCCCTGTTTTCAGAATTACTATCGGTCACTCCCTTGTTTTCAGATTTACTATCGGTCACTCCCCTGTTTTCAAAATAACTATCGGTCACTGACCTGTTTACAAAATTAATATCGGTCACTCCCCTGTTTTCAGAATTACTCTCGGTCACTACCCCGTTTTCAGAATTACTATCGGTCACTCCCTTGTTTTCAGATTTACTATCGGTCACTCCCCTGTTTTCAAAATAACTATCGGTCACTGACCTGTTTACAAATTAATATCGCTCACTCCCCTGTTTTCAGAATTACTCTCGGTCACTACCCCGTTTTCAGAATTACTATCGGTCACTCCCCTGTTTTCAGAATTACTATCGGTCCTGCCCCTGTTTTCAGAATTACAAGTGGTCACTCTCCTGTTTTCAGAATTACTATCGGTCACTCCCCTGTTTTCAGAATTACTATCGGTCACTCCCCTGTTTTCAGAATTACTATCGGTCACTCCCTTGTTTTCATAATTACTATCGGTCACATCCCTGTTTTCAGAATTACTATCGGTCAGTCCCCTGTTTTCAGAATTACAAGCGGTCACTCTCCTGTTTTCAGAATTACTATCGGTCACTCCCCTGTTTTCAGAATTACTATCGGTCACTCCCCTGTTTTCAGAATTACTATAGGTCACTCTCCTGTTTCAGAATTACTATCGGTCACTCCCTTGTTTTCAGAATTACTATCGGTCACTCCCCTGTTTTCAGAATTACTATCGGTCACTCCCCTGTTTTCAGAATTACTATCGGTCACTCCCCTGTTTTCAGAATTACTATCGGTCACTCCCCTGTTTTCAGAATGACTATCGGTCACTCCCCTGTTTTCAGAATTACTATCGGTCACTCCCCTGTTTTCAGAATTACTATCGGTCACTCCCCTGTTTTTAGAATTACTATCGGTCACTCTCCTGTTTCAGAATTACTATCTGTCACTCCCTTGTTTTCATAATTACTATCGGTCACTTCCCTGTTTTCATAATTACTATCGGTCACTCCCCTGTTTTCAGAATTACAATCGGTCACTCTCCTGTTTTCAGAATTACTATCGGTCACTCCCCTGTTTTCAGAATTACTATCGGTCAATCCCCTGTTTTCAGAATTACTATCGTTCACACCCTTGTTTTCAGATTTACTATCGGTCACTCCCCTGTTTTTCAGATTTACTATCGGTCACTCCCCTGTTTTCAGAATTACTATCGGTCGCTCCCCTGTTTATCAGAATTACTATCGGTTACTCTCCTGTTTTCAGAATTACTATCGGTCACTCCCCTGTTTTCAGAATTACTATCGGTCACTCCCCTGTTTTCAAAAGCACTATCTATCACTCCCCTGTTTTCAGAATTCCTATCGGTCACTCCCCTGTTTTCAGAATTACTATCGGTCACTCCCCTGTTTTCAGAATTACTATCGGTCACTCCCCTGTTTTTAGAATTACTATCAGTCACGCTCCTGTTTCAGAATTACTATCGGTCACTCCCTTATTTTCAGAATTACTATCGGTCACTCTCCTGTTTCAGAATTACTATCGGTCACTCTCCTGTTTCAGAATTACTATCGGTCACTCCCTTGTTTTCAGAATTACAATCGGTCACTCCCCTGTTTTCATAATTACTATTGGTCACTTCCTTGTTTTCATAATTACTATCGGTCACTCCCCTGTTTTCAGAATTACTATCGGTCACTCTCCTGTTTTCAGAATTACTTACGGTCACTCTCCTGTTTTCAGAATTACTTACGGTCACTCCCCTGATTTCCGAATTACTATCGGTCACTCCCCTGTTTTCAGAATTACTATCGGTCACTCCCCTGTTTTCAGAATTACTATGGGTCACTCCCTTGTTTTCAGATTTACTATCGGTCACTCTCCTGTTTCAGAATTACTATCGGTCACACCCTTGTTTTCAGATTTACTATCGGTCACTCCCCTGTTTTTTAGATTTACTATCGGTCACTCCCCTGTTTTCAGAATTACTATCGGTCACTCCCCTGTTTTCAGAATTACTATAGGTTACTCTCCTGTTTTCAGAATTACTATCGGTCACTCCCCTGTTGTCAGAATTACTATCGGTCACTCTCCTGTTTTCAGAATTACTATCGGTCACTCCCCTGTTTTCAGAATTACTATCGGTCACTCCCCTGTTTTCTGAAATACTATCGATCACTCCCCTGTTTTCAGAATTCCTATCGGTCACTCCCCTGTTTTCAGAATTACTATCGGTCACTACCCCATTTTCAGAATTACTATCGGTCACTCCCTTGTTTTCAGATTTACTATCGGTCACTCCCCTGTTTTCAAAATAACTATCGGTCACTGACCTGTTTACAAAATTAATATCGCTCACTCCCCTGTTTTCAGAATTACTCTCAGTCACTACCCCGTTTTCAGAATTACTATCGGTCACTCCCCTGTTTTCAGAATTACTATCGGTCCTGCCCCTGTTTTCAGAATTACAAGTGGTCACTCTCCTGTTTTCAGAATTACTATCGGTCACTCCCCTGTTTTCAGAATTACTATCGGTCACTCCCCTGTTTTCAGAATTACTATCGGTCACTCCCTTGTTTTCATAATTACTATCGGTCACATCCCTGTTTTCAGAATTACTATCGGTCAGTCCCCTGTTTTCAGAATTACAAGCGGTCACTCTCCTGTTTTCAGAATTACTATCGGTCACTCCCCTGTTTTCAGAATGACTATCGGTCACTCCCCTGTTTTCAGAATTACTATCGGTCACTCCCCTGTTTTCAGAATTACTATCGGTCACTCCCCTGTTTTTAGAATTACTATCGGTCACTCTCCTGTTTCAGAATTACTATCTGTCACTCCCTTGTTTTCATAATTACTATCGGTCACTTCCCTGTTTTCATAATTACTATCGGTCACTCCCCTGTTTTCAGAATTACAATCGGTCACTCTCCTGTTTTCAGAATTACTATCGGTCACTCCCCTGTTTTCAGAATTACTATCGGTCAATCCCCTGTTTTCAGAATTACTATCGTTCACACCCTTGTTTTCAGATTTACTATCGGTCACTCCCCTGTTTTTCAGATTTACTATCGGTCACTCCCCTGTTTTCAGAATTACTATCGGTCGCTCCCCTGTTTATCAGAATTACTATCGGTTACTCTCCTGTTTTCAGAATTACTATCGGTCACTCCCCTGTTTTCAGAATTACTATCGGTTACTCCCCTGTTTTCAAAAGCACTATCTATCACTCCCCTGTTTTCAGAATTCCTATCGGTCACTCCCCTGTTTTCAGAATTACTATCGGTCACTCCCCTGTTTTCAGAATTACTATCGGTCACTCCCCTGTTTTTAGAATTACTATCGGTCACTCTCCTGTTTCAGAATTACTATCTGTCACTCCCTTGTTTTCATAATTACTATCGGTCACTCCCCTGTTTTCAAAATAACTATCGGTCACTGACCTGTTTACAAAATTAATATCGGTCACTCCCCTGTTTTCAGAATTACTCTCGGTCACTACCCCGTTTTCAGAATTACTATCGGTCACTCCCTTGTTTTCAGATTTACTATCGGTCACTCCCCTGTTTTCAAAATAACTATCGGTCACTGACCTGTTTACAAAATTAATATCGCTCACTCCCCTGTTTTCAGAATTACTCTCGGTCACTACCCCGTTTTCAGAATTACTATCGGTCACTCCCCTGTTTTCAGAATTACTATCGGTCCTGCCCCTGTTTTCAGAATTACAAGTGGTCACTCTCCTGTTTTCAGAATTACTATCGGTCACTCCCCTGTTTTCAGAATTACTATCGGTCACTCCCCTGTTTTCAGAATTACTATCGGTCACTCCCTTGTTTTCATAATTACTATCGGTCACATCCCTGTTTTCAGAATTACTATCGGTCAGTCCCCTGTTTTCAGAATTACAAGCGGTCACTCTCCTGTTTTCAGAATTACTATCGGTCACTCCCCTGTTTTCAGAATTACTATCGGTCACTCCCCTGTTTTCAGAATTACTATAGGTCACTCTCCTGTTTCAGAATTACTATCGGTCACTCCCTTGTTTTCAGAATTACTATCGGTCACTCCCCTGTTTTCAGAATTACTATCGGTCACTCCCCTGTTTTCAGAATTACTATCGGTCACTCCCCTGTTTTCAGAATTACTATCGGTCACTCCCCTGTTTTCAGAATGACTATCGGTCACTCCCCTGTTTTCAGAATTACTATCGGTCACTCCACTGTTTTCAGAATTACTATCGGTCACTCCCCTGTTTTTAGAATTACTATCGGTCACTCTCCTGTTTCAGAATTACTATCTGTCACTCCCTTGTTTTCATAATTACTATCGGTCACTTCCCTGTTTTCATAATTACTATCGGTCACTCCCCTGTTTTCAGAATTACAATCGGTCACTCTCCTGTTTTCAGAATTACTATCGGTCACTCCCCTGTTTTCAAAATAACTATCGGTCACTGACCTGTTTACAAAATTAATATCGCTCACTCCCCTGTTTTCAGAATTACTCTCAGTCACTACCCCGTTTTCAGAATTACTATCGGTCACTCCCCTGTTTTCAGAATTACTATCGGTCCTGCCCCTGTTTTCAGAATTACAAGTGGTCACTCTCCTGTTTTCAGAATTACTATCGGTCACTCCCCTGTTTTCAGAATTACTATCGGTCACTCCCCTGTTTTCAGAATTACTATCGGTCACTCCCTTGTTTTCATAATTACTATCGGTCACATCCCTGTTTTCAGAATTACTATCGGTCAGTCCCCTGTTTTCAGAATTACAAGCGGTCACTCTCCTGTTTTCAGAATTACTATCGGTCACTCCCCTGTTTTCAGAATGACTATCGGTCACTCCCCTGTTTTCAGAATTACTATCGGTCACTCCCCTGTTTTCAGAATTACTATCGGTCACTCCCCTGTTTTTAGAATTACTATCGGTCACTCTCCTGTTTCAGAATTACTATCTGTCACTCCCTTGTTTTCATAATTACTATCGGTCACTTCCCTGTTTTCATAATTACTATCGGTCACTCCCCTGTTTTCAGAATTACAATCGGTCACTCTCCTGTTTTCAGAATTACTATCGGTCACTCCCCTGTTTTCAGAATTACTATCGGTCAATCCCCTGTTTTCAGAATTACTATCGTTCACACCCTTGTTTTCAGATTTACTATCGGTCACTCCCCTGTTTTTCAGATTTACTATCGGTCACTCCCCTGTTTTCAGAATTACTATCGGTCGCTCCCCTGTTTATCAGAATTACTATCGGTTACTCTCCTGTTTTCAGAATTACTATCGGTCACTCCCCTGTTTTCAGAATTACTATCGGTTACTCCCCTGTTTTCAAAAGCACTATCTATCACTCCCCTGTTTTCAGAATTCCTATCGGTCACTCCCCTGTTTTCAGAATTACTATCGGTCACTCCCCTGTTTTCAGAATTACTATCGGTCACTCCCCTGTTTTTAGAATTACTATCGGTCACTCTCCTGTTTCAGAATTACTATCTGTCACTCCCTTGTTTTCATAATTACTATCGGTCACTCCCCTGTTTTCAAAATAACTATCGGTCACTGACCTGTTTACAAAATTAATATCGGTCACTCCCCTGTTTTCAGAATTACTCTCGGTCACTACCCCGTTTTCAGAATTACTATCGGTCACTCCCTTGTTTTCAGATTTACTATCGGTCACTCCCCTGTTTTCAAAATAACTATCGGTCACTGACCTGTTTACAAAATTAATATCGCTCACTCCCCTGTTTTCAGAATTACTCTCGGTCACTACCCCGTTTTCAGAATTACTATCGGTCACTCCCCTGTTTTCAGAATTACTATCGGTCCTGCCCCTGTTTTCAGAATTACAAGTGGTCACTCTCCTGTTTTCAGAATTACTATCGGTCACTCCCCTGTTTTCAGAATTACTATCGGTCACTCCCCTGTTTTCAGAATTACTATCGGTCACTCCCTTGTTTTCATAATTACTATCGGTCACATCCCTGTTTTCAGAATTACTATCGGTCAGTCCCCTGTTTTCAGAATTACAAGCGGTCACTCTCCTGTTTTCAGAATTACTATCGGTCACTCCCCTGTTTTCAGAATTACTATCGGTCACTCCCCTGTTTTCAGAATTACTATAGGTCACTCTCCTGTTTCAGAATTACTATCGGTCACTCCCTTGTTTTCAGAATTACTATCGGTCACTCCCCTGTTTTCAGAATTACTATCGGTCACTCCCCTGTTTTCAGAATTACTATCGGTCACTCCCCTGTTTTCAGAATTACTATCGGTCACTCCCCTGTTTTCAGAATGACTATCGGTCACTCCCCTGTTTTCAGAATTACTATCGGTCACTCCACTGTTTTCAGAATTACTATCGGTCACTCCCCTGTTTTTAGAATTACTATCGGTCACTCTCCTGTTTCAGAATTACTATCTGTCACTCCCTTGTTTTCATAATTACTATCGGTCACTTCCCTGTTTTCATAATTACTATCGGTCACTCCCCTGTTTTCAGAATTACAATCGGTCACTCTCCTGTTTTCAGAATTACTATCGGTCACTCCCCTGTTTTCAGAATTACTATCGGTCAATCCCCTGTTTTCAGAATTACTATCGTTCACACCCTTGTTTTCAGATTTACTATCGGTCACTCCCCTGTTTTTCAGATTTACTATCGGTCACTCCCCTGTTTTCAGAATTACTATCGGTCGCTCCCCTGTTTATCAGAATTACTATCGGTTACTCTCCTGTTTTCAGAATTACTATCGGTCACTCCCCTGTTTTCAGAATTACTATCGGTCACTCCCCTGTTTTCAAAAGCACTATCTATCACTCCCCTGTTTTCAGAATTCCTATCGGTCACTCCCCTGTTTTCAGAATTACTATCGGTCACTCCCCTGTTTTCAGACTTACTATCGGTCACTCCCCTGTTTTTAGAATTACTATCGGTCACGCTCCTGTTTCAGAATTACTATCGGTCACTCCCTTATTTTCAGAATTACAATCGGTCACTCCCCTGTTTTCATAATTACTATTGGTCACTTCCTTGTTTTCATAATTACTATCGGTCACTTCCCTGTTTTCAGAATTACTATCGGTCACTCTCCTGTTTTCAGAATTACTTACGGTCACTCTCCTGTTTTCAGAATTACTTACGGTCACTCCCCTGATTTCCGAATTACTATCGGTCACTCCCCTGTTTTCAGAATTACTATCGGTCACTCCCCTGTTTTCAGAATTACTATGGGTCACTCCCTTGTTTTCAGATTTACTATCGGTCACTCTCCTGTTTCAGAATTACTATCGGTCACACCCTTGTTTTCAGATTTACTATCGGTCACTCCCCTGTTTTTTAGATTTACTATCGGTCACTCCCCTGTTTTCAGAATTACTATCGGTCACTCCCCTGTTTTCAGAATTACTATAGGTTACTCTCCTGTTTTCAGAATTACTATCGGTCACTCCCCTGTTGTCAGAATTACTATCGGTCACTCTCCTGTTTTCAGAATTACTATCGGTCACTCCCCTGTTTTCAGAATTACTATCGGTCACTCCCCTGTTTTCTGAAATACTATCGATCACTCCCCTGTTTTCAGAATTCCTATCGGTCACTCCCCTGTTTTCAGAATTACTATCGGTCACTACCCCATTTTCAGAATTACTATCGGTCACTCCCTTGTTTTCAGATTTACTATCGGTCACTCCCCTGTTTTCAAAATAACTATCGGTCACTGACCTGTTTACAAAATTAATATCGCTCACTCCCCTGTTTTCAGAATTACTCTCGGTCACTACCCCGTTTTCAGAATTACTATCGGTCACTCCCCTGTTTTCAGAATTACTATCGGTCCTGCCCCTGTTTTCAGAATTACAAGTGGTCACTCTCCTGTTTTCAGAATTACTATCGGTCACTCCCCTGTTTTCAGAATTACTATCGGTCACTCCCCTGTTTTCAGAATTACTATCGGTCACTCCCTTGTTTTCATAATTACTATCGGTCACATCCCTGTTTTCAGAATTACTATCGGTCAGTCCCCTGTTTTCAGAATTACAAGCGGTCACTCTCCTGTTTTCAGAATTACTATCGGTCACTCCCCTGTTTTCAGAATTACTATCGGTCACTCCCCTGTTTTCAGAATTACTATAGGTCACTCTCCTGTTTCAGAATTACTATCGGTCACTCCCTTGTTTTCAGAATTACTATCGGTCACTCCCCTGTTTTCAGAATTACTATCGGTCACTCCCCTGTTTTCAGAATTACTATCGGTCACTCCCCTGTTTTCAGAATTACTATCGGTCACTCCCCTGTTTTCAGAATGACTATCGGTCACTCCCCTGTTTTCAGAATTACTATCGGTCACTCCCCTGTTTTCAGAATTACTATCGGTCACTCCCCTGTTTTTAGAATTACTATCGGTCACTCTCCTGTTTCAGAATTACTATCTGTCACTCCCTTGTTTTCATAATTACTATCGGTCACTTCCCTGTTTTCATAATTACTATCGGTCACTCCCCTGTTTTCAGAATTACAATCGGTCACTCCCCTGTTTTCAGAATTACAATCGGTCACTCTCCTGTTTTCAGAATTAATATCGGTCACTCCCCTGTTTTCAGAATTACTATCGGTCAATCCCCTGTTTTCAGAATTACTATCGTTCACACCCTTGTTTTCAGATTTACTATCGGTCACTCCCCTGTTTTTCAGATTTACTATCGGTCACTCCCCTGTTTTCAGAATTACTATCGGTCGCTCCCCTGTTTATCAGAATTACTATCGGTTACTCTCCTGTTTTCAGAATTACTATCGGTCACTCCCCTGTTTTCAGAATTACTATCGGTTACTCCCCTGTTTTCAAAAGCACTATCTATCACTCCCCTGTTTTCAGAATTCCTATCGGTCACTCCCCTGTTTTCAGAATTACTATCGGTCACTCCCCTGTTTTCAGAATTACTATCGGTCACTCCCCTGTTTTTAGAATTACTATCGGTCACGCTCCTGTTTCAGAATTACTATCGGTCACTCCCTTATTTTCAGAATTACTATCGGTCACTCTCCTGTTTCAGAATTACTATCGGTCACTCTCCTGTTTCAGAATTACTATCGGTCACTCCCTTGTTTTCAGAATTACTATCGGTCACTCCCCTGTTTTCATAATTACTATTGGTCACTTCCTTGTTTTCATAATTACTATCGGTCACTCCCCTGTTTTCAGAATTACTATCGGTCACTCTCCTGTTTTCAGAATTACTTACGGTCACTCTCCTGTTTTCAGAATTACTTACGGTCACTCCCCTGATTTCCGAATTACTATCGGTCACTCCCCTGTTTTCAGAATTACTATCGGTCACTCCCCTGTTTTCAGAATTACTATGGGTCACTCCCTTGTTTTCAGATTTACTATCGGTCACTCTCCTGTTTCAGAATTACTATCGGTCACACCCTTGTTTTCAGATTTACTATCGGTCACTCCCCTGTTTTTTAGATTTACTATCGGTCACTCCCCTGTTTTCAGAATTACTATCGGTCACTCCCCTGTTTTCAGAATTACTATAGGTTACTCTCCTGTTTTCAGAATTACTATCGGTCACTCCCCTGTTGTCAGAATTACTATCGGTCACTCTCCTGTTTTCAGAATTACTATCGGTCACTCCCCTGTTTTCAGAATTACTATCGGTCACTCCCCTGTTTTCTGAAATACTATCGATCACTCCCCTGTTTTCAGAATTCCTATCGGTCACTCCCCTGTTTTCAGAATTACTATCGGTCACTCCCCTGTTTTCAGAATTACTGTCTGTCACTCCCCTGTTTTTAGAATTACTATCGGTCACTCCCCTGTTTTCAGAATTACTATCGGTCACTCCCCTGTTTTCAGAATTGCTATCGGTCACTCCTCTGTTTTCAGATTTACTATCGGTCACTCCCCTGTTTTCAGAATTACTATCGGTCACTCACCTGTTTTCAGAATTACTATCGGTCACTCCCCTGTTTTTAGAGTTACTATCGGTCACTCTCCTGTTTCAGAATTACTATTGGTCACTCCCTTGTTTTCATAATTACTATCGGTCACTCCCTTGTTTTCATTACTATCGGTCACTTCCTTGTTTTCATAATTACTATCGGTCACTCTCCTGTTTCAGAATTACTATCGGTCACTCTCCTGTTTTCAGAATTATTATCGGTCACTCCCCTGTTTTCAGAATTACTATCGGTGACTCTCCTGTTTCAGAATTACTATCGGTCACTCTCCTGTTTTCAGATTTACTATCGGTCACTCCCCTGTTTTCAGAATTACTATCGGTCGCTCCCCTGTTTATCAGAATTACTATCGGTTACTCTCCTGTTTTCAGAATTACTATCGGTCACTCCCCTGTTTTCAGAATTACTATCGGTTACTCCCCTGTTTTCAAAAGCACTATCTATCACTCCCCTGTTTTCAGAATTCCTATCGGTCACACCCTGTTTTCAGAATTACTATCGGTCACTCCCCTGTTTTCAGAATTACTATCGGTCACTCCCCTGTTTTTAGAATTACTATCGGTCACGCTCCTGTTTCAGAATTACTATCGGTCACTCCCTTATTTTCAGAATTACTATCGGTCACTCTCCTGTTTCAGAATTACTATCGGTCACTCTCCTGTTTCAGAATTACTATCGGTCACTCCCTTGTTTTCAGAATTACTATCGGTCACTCCCCTGTTTTCATAATTACTATTGGTCACTTCCTTGTTTTCATAATTACTATCGGTCACTCCCCTGTTTTCAGAATTACTATCGGTCACTCTCCTGTTTTCAGAATTACTTACGGTCACTCTCCTGTTTTCAGAATTACTTACGGTCACTCCCCTGATTTCCGAATTACTATCGGTCACTCCCCTGTTTTCAGAATTACTATCGGTCACTCCCCTGTTTTCAGAATTACTATGGGTCACTCCCTTGTTTTCAGATTTACTATCGGTCACTCTCCTGTTTCAGAATTACTATCGGTCACACCCTTGTTTTCAGATTTACTATCGGTCACTCCCCTGTTTTTTAGATTTACTATCGGTCACTCCCCTGTTTTCAGAATTACTATCGGTCACTCCCCTGTTTTCAGAATTACTATAGGTTACTCTCCTGTTTTCAGAATTACTATCGGTCACTCCCCTGTTGTCAGAATTACTATCGGTCACTCTCCTGTTTTCAGAATTACTATCGGTCACTCCCCTGTTTTCAGAATTACTATCGGTCACTCCCCTGTTTTCTGAAATACTATCGATCACTCCCCTGTTTTCAGAATTCCTATCGGTCACTCCCCTGTTTTCAGAATTACTATCGGTCACTCCCCTGTTTTCAGAATTACTGTCTGTCACTCCCCTGTTTTTAGAATTACTATCGGTCACTCCCCTGTTTTCAGAATTACTATCGGTCACTCCCCTGTTTTCAGAATTGCTATCGGTCACTCCTCTGTTTTCAGATTTACTATCGGTCACTCCCCTGTTTTCAGAATTACTATCGGTCACTCACCTGTTTTCAGAATTACTATCGGTCACTCCCCTGTTTTTAGAGTTACTATCGGTCACTCTCCTGTTTCAGAATTACTATTGGTCACTCCCTTGTTTTCATAATTACTATCGGTCACTCCCTTGTTTTCATTACTATCGGTCACTTCCTTGTTTTCATAATTACTATCGGTCACTCTCCTGTTTCAGAATTACTATCGGTCACTCTCCTGTTTTCAGAATTATTATCGGTCACTCCCCTGTTTTCAGAATTACTATCGGTGACTCTCCTGTTTCAGAATTACTATCGGTCACTCTCCTGTTTCAGAATTACTATCGGTCACTCCCTTGTTTTCAGAATTACTATCGGTCACTCCCCTGTTTTCATAATTACTATCGGTCACTTCCCTGTTTTCATAATTACTATCGGTCACTCCCCTGTTTTCAGAATTACTATCGGTCACTCCTCTGATTTCAGAATTACTATCGGTCACTCCCCTGTTTTCAGAATTACTATCGGTCACTCCCCTGTTTTCAGAATTACTATGGGTCACTCCCTTGTTTTCAGATTTACTATCGGTCACTCTCCTGTTTCAGAATTACTATCGGTCACACCCTTGTTTTCAGATTTACTATCGGTCACTCCCCTGTTTTTCAGATTTACTATCGGTCACTCCCCTGTTTTCAGAATTACTATCGGTCACTCCCCTGTTTTCAGAATTACTATAGGTTACTCTCCTGTTGTCAGAATTACTATCGGTCACTCTCCTGTTTTCAGAATTACTATCGGTCACTCCCCTGTTTTCAGAATTACTATCGGTCACTCCCCTGTTTTCTGAAATACTATCGATCACTCCCCTGTTTTCAGAATTCCTATTGGTCACTCCCCTGATTTCAGAATTACTATCGGTCACTCCCCTGTTTTCAGAATTACTATCTGTCACTCCCCTGTTTTTAGAATTACTATCGGTCACTCCCCTGTTTTCAGAATTACTATTGGTCACTCCCTTGTTTTCATAATTACTATCGGTCACTCCCTTGTTTTCATAATTACTATCGGTCACTTCGATGTTTTCATAATTACTATCGGTCACTCCCCTGTTTTCAGAATTACTATCGGTCACTATCCTGTTTTCAGAATTGCTATCGGTCACTCCCCTGATTTCAGAATTACTATTGGTCACTCCCCTGTTTTCAGAATTACTATCGGTCACTCCCCTGTTTTCAGAATTACTATCGGTCACTCCCCTGTTTTCAGATTGACTATCGGTCACTCCCCTGTTTTCAGAATTACTATCGGTCACTCCCCTGTTTTCAGAATTACTATCGGTCACTCCCCTGTTTTTAGAATTACTATCGGTCACTCTCCTGTTTCAGAATTACTATCGGTCACTCCCTTGTTTTCATAATTACTATCGGTCACTCCCTTGTTTTCATAATTACTATCGGTCACTTCCCTGTTTTCATAATTACTATCGGTCACTCCCCTGTTTTCAGAATTACCATCGGTCACTCCCCTGTTTTCAGAATTACTATCGTTCACTCCCTTGTTTTCAGATTTACTATCGGTCACTCTCCTGTTTCAGAATTACTGTCGGTCACACCCTTGTTTTCAGATTTACTATCGGTCACTCCCCTGTTTTTCAGATTTACTATCGATCACTCCCCTGTTTTCAGAATTCCTATTGGTCACTCCCCTGATTTCAGAATTACTATCGGTCACTCCCCTGTTTTCAGAATTACTATCTGTCACTCCCCTGTTTTTAGAATTACTATCGGTCACTCCCCTGTTTTCAGAATTACTATTGGTCACTCCCTTGTTTTCATAATTACTATCGGTCACTTCGATGTTTTCATAATTACTATCGGTCACTCCCCTGTTTTCAGAATTACTATCGGTCACTATCCTGTTTTCAGAATTGCTATCGGTCACTCCCCTGATTTCAGAATTACTATTGGTCACTCCCCTGTTTTCAGAATTACTATCGGTCACTCCCCTGTTTTCAGAATTACTATCGGTCACTCCCCTGTTTTCAGATTGACTATCGGTCACTCCCCTGTTTTCAGAATTACTATCGGTCACTCCCCTGTTTTCAGAATTACTATCGGTCACTCCCCTGTTTTTAGAATTACTATCGGTCACTCTCCTGTTTCAGAATTACTATCGGTCACTCCCTTGTTTTCATAATTACTATCGGTCACTCCCTTGTTTTCATAATTACTATCGGTCACTTCCCTGTTTTCATAATTACTATCGGTCACTCCCCTGTTTTCAGAATTACCATCGGTCACTCCCCTGTTTTCAGAATTACTATCGTTCACTCCCTTGTTTTCAGATTTACTATCGGTCACTCTCCTGTTTCAGAATTACTGTCGGTCACACCCTTGTTTTCAGATTTACTATCGGTCACTCCCCTGTTTTTCAGATTTACTATCGGTCACTCCCCTGTTTTCAGAATTACTATCGGTCACTCCCCTGTTTTCAGAATTACTATCGGTTACTCTCCTGTTTTCAGAATTACTATCGGTCACTCCCCTGTTTTCAGAATTACTATCGGTCACTCTCCTGTTTTCAGAATTACTATCGGTCACTCCCCTGTTTTCAGAATTACTATCGGTCACTCCCCTGTTTTCAAAAGCACTATCTATCACTCCCCTGTTTTCAGAATTCCTATCGGTCACTCCCCTGTTTTCAGAATTACTATCGGTCACTCCCCTGTTTTCAGAATTACTATCGGTCACTCCCCTGTTTTTAGAATTACTATCGGTCACGCTCCTGTTTCAGAATTACTATCGGTCACTCCCTTGTTTTCAGAATTACTATCGGTCACTCTCCTGTTTCAGAATTACTATCGTTCACTCTCCTGTTTCAGAATTACTATCGGTCACTCCCTTGTTTTCAGAATTACTATCGGTCACTCCCCTGTTTTCATAATTACTATTGGTCACTTCCCTGTTTTCATAATTACTATCGGTCACTCTCCTGTTTTCAGAATTACTTACGGTCACTCCCCTGATTTTAGAATTACTATCGGTCACTCCCCTGTTTTCAGAATTACTATCGGTCACTCCCCTGTTTTCAGAATTACTATCGGTCACTCCCCTGTTTTCAGAATTACTATCGGTCACTCCCCTGTTTTCAGAATTACTATCGGTCACTCTCCTGTTTCAGAATTACTATCGGTCACACCCTTGTTTTCAGATTTACTATCGGTCACTCCCCTGTTTTTCAGATTTACTATCGGTCACTCCCCTGTTTTCAGAATAACTATCGGTCACTCCCCTGTTTTCAGAATTACTATCGGTCACTCCCCTGTTTTCAGAATTACTATCGGTCACTCCCCTGTTTTCAGAATTACTATCGGTCACTCCCTTGTTTTCATAATTACTATCGGTCACTTCCCTGTTTTCATAATTACTATCGGTCAGTCCCCTGTTTTCAGAATTACAAGCGGTCACTCTCCTGTTTTCAGAATTACTATCGGTCACTCCCCTGTTTTCAGAATTACTATCGGTCACTCCACTGTTTTCAGAATTACTATAGGTCACTCTCCTGTTTCAGAATTACTATCGGTCACTCCCTTGTTTTCAGAATTACTATCGGTCACTCCCCTGTTTTCAGAATTACTATCGGTCACTCCCCTGTTTTCAGAATTACTATCGGTCACTCCCCTGTTTTCAGAATTACTATCGGTCACTCCCCTGTTTTCAGAATGACTGTCGGTCACTCCCCTGTTTTCAGAATTACTATCGGTCACTCCCCTGTTTTCAGAATTACTATCGGTCACTCCCCTGTTTTTCAGATTTACTATCGGTCACTCCCCTGTTTTCAGAATTACTATCGGTCACTCCCCTGTTTTCAGAATTACTATCGGTTACTCTCCTGTTTTCAGAATTACTATCGGTCACTCCCCTGTTTTCAGAATTACTATCGGTCACTCTCCTGTTTTCAGAATTACTATCGGTCACTCCCCTGTTTTCAGAATTACTATCGGTCACTCCCCTGTTTTCAAAAGCACTATCTATCACTCCCCTGTTTTCAGAATTCCTATCGGTCACTCCCCTGTTTTCAGAATTACTATCGGTCACTCCCCTGTTTTCAGAATTACTATCGGTCACTCCCCTGTTTTTAGAATTATTATCGGTCACGCTCCTGTTTCAGAATTACTATCGGTCACTCCCTTGTTTTCAGAATTACTATCGGTCACTCTCCTGTTTCAGAATTACTATCGTTCACTCTCCTGTTTCAGAATTACTATCGGTCACTCCCTTGTTTTCAGAATTACTATCGGTCACTCCCCTGTTTTCATAATTACTATTGGTCACTTCCCTGTTTTCATAATTACTATCGGTCACTCTCCTGTTTTCAGAATTACTTACGGTCACTCCCCTGATTTTAGAATTACTATCGGTCACTCCCCTGTTTTCAGAATTACTATCGGTCACTCCCCTGTTTTCAGAATTACTATCGGTCACTCCCCTGTTTTCAGAATTACTATCGGTCACTCCCCTGTTTTCAGAATTACTATCGGTCACTCTCCTGTTTCAGAATTACTATCGGTCACACCCTTGTTTTCAGATTTACTATCGGTCACTCCCCTGTTTTTCAGAATTCCTATCGGTCACTCCCCTGTTTTCAGAATAACTATCGGTCACTCCCCTGTTTTCAGAATTACTATCGGTCACTCCCCTGTTTTCAGAATTACTATCGGTCACTCCCCTGTTTTCAGAATTACTATCGGTCACTCCCTTGTTTTCATAATTACTATCGGTCACTTCCCTGTTTTCATAATTACTATCGGTCAGTCCCCTGTTTTCAGAATTACAAGCGGTCACTCTCCTGTTTTCAGAATTACTATCGGTCACTCCCCTGTTTTCAGAATTACTATCGGTCACTCCACTGTTTTCAGAATTACTATAGGTCACTCTCCTGTTTCAGAATTACTATCGGTCACTCCCTTGTTTTCAGAATTACTATCGGTCACTCCCCTGTTTTCAGAATTACTATCGGTCACTCCCCTGTTTTCAGAATTACTATCGGTCACTCCCCTGTTTTCAGAATTACTATCGGTCACTCCCCTGTTTTCAGAATGACTGTCGGTCACTCCCCTGTTTTCAGAATTACTATCGGTCACTCCCCTGTTTTCAGAATTACTATCGGTCACTCCCCTGTTTTTAGAATTACTATCGGTCACTCTCCTGTTTCAGAATTACTATCGGTCACTCCCTTGTTTTCATAATTACTATCGGTCACTCCCTTGTTTTCATAATTACTATCGGTCACTTCCCTGTTTTCATAATTACTATCGGTCACTCCCCTGTTTTCAGAATTACCATCGGTCACTCCCCTGTTTTCAGAATTACTATCGTTCACTCCCTTGTTTTCAGATTTACTATCGGTCACTCTCCTGTTTCAGAATTACTGTCGGTCACACCCTTGTTTTCAGATTTACTATCGGTCACTCCCCTGTTTTTCAGATTTACTATCGGTCACTCCCCTGTTTTCAGAATTACTATCGGTCACTCTCCTGTTTTCAGAATTACTATCGGTCACTCCCCTGTTTTCAGAATTACTATCGGTCACTCTCCTGTTTTCAGAATTACTATCGGTCACTCCCCTGTTTTCAGAATTACTATCGGTCACTCCCCTGTTTTCAAAAGCACTATCTATCACTCCCCTGTTTTCAGAATTCCTATCGGTCACTCCCCTGTTTTCAGAATTACTATCGGTCACTCCCCTGTTTTCAGAATTACTATCGGTCACTCCCCTGTTTTCAGAATTACTATCGGTCACTCCCCTGTTTTCAGAATTACTGTCGGTCACTCTCCTGTTTTCAGAATTACTATCGGTCACTCCCCTGTTTTTAGAATTACTATCGGTCACGCTCCTGTTTCAGAATTACTATCGGTCACTCCCTTGTTTTCAGAATTACTATCGGTCACTCTCCTGTTTCAGAATTACTATCGTTCACTCTCCTGTTTCAGAATTACTATCAGTCACTCCCTTGTTTTCAGAATTACTATCGGTCACTCCCCTGTTTTCATAATTACTATTGGTCACTTCCCTGTTTTCATAATTACTATCGGTCACTCTCCTGTTTTCAGAATTACTTACGGTCACTCCCCTGATTTTAGAATTACTATCGGTCACTCCCCTGTTTTCAGAATTACTATCGGTCACTCCCCTGTTTTCAGAATTACTATCGGTCACTCCCCTGTTTTCAGAATTACTATCGGTCACTCCCCTGTTTTCAGAATTACTATGGGTCACTGCCTTGTTTTCAGATTTACTATCGGTCACTCTCCTGTTTCAGAATTACTATCGGTCACACCCTTGTTTTCAGATTTACTATCGGTCACTCCCCTTTTTTTCAGATTTACTATCGGTCACTCCCCTGTTTTCAGAATTACTATCGGTCACTCCCCTGTTTTCAGAATTACTATCGGTTACTCTCCTGTTTTCAGAATTACTATCGGTCACTCCCCTGTTGTCAGAATTACTATCGGTCACTCTCCTGTTTTCAGAATTACTATCGGTCACTCCCCTGTTTTCAGAATTACTATCGGTCACTCCCCTGTTTTCTGAAATACTATCGATCACTCCCCTGTT
>NC_074671.1:2818059-2905559 GCF_029448725.1 Salvelinus fontinalis
ACGTTAGCTCAACTGTCCCGCGGAAGTTTTAAGGAACAAAGGTGCTTCATCAGTAATTAGACCCTTCTGCGTCCCAAAATGGCACCCTATTCCCTATGTAGTGCACTACTTTAGACCAGAGCCCTATGGCACCCTATTCCCTACAGAGTGCACTACTTTAGACCAGAGCCCTATGGCACCCTATTCCCTATGTAGTGCACTACTTTAGACCAGAGCCCTATTGCACCCTATTCCCTATGTAGTGCACTACTTTAGACCAGAGCCCTATGGCACCCTATTCCCTATGTAGTGCACTACTTTAGACCAGAGCCCTATGGCACCCTATTCCCTATGTAGTGCACTACTTTAGACCAGAGCCCTATGGAACCCTAATCCCTATGTAGTGCACTACTTTAGACCAGGACCCATAGGTCTCTGGTGCACTATAGGGCATGGGCCTCCAACAGGTTGCTCGCAGCCCACCTACGAGTAGCTTGCCAAACTACTCTGAAAGTACATGTCATGTTCACGTGTTCCCCCCCCACACTCTCATAAACACAAGTATCAGACACCTCAAGCTCCCAGCCACTATCTAATCAGGTCTACGTTAAGAGAGAAGAGAGGGAGAAGAGAGATGACGGTGAAGGATTATCAGGGGATGGTAATAGGTTAATCAGAATGTGTGTGGGTATCATTCAGAGAACTTGTAGGAGTCACTCTATATTTACTAGTGACAGAAACTCACAGCCAGGTGTGTTTACAGAGACCAGGCCTATTGTGACTGCAGGTATAACCTCACAGCCAGGTGTGTTTACAGAGACCAGGCCTATTGTGACTGCAGGTATAACCTCACAGCCAGGTGTGTTTACAGAGACCAGGCCTATTGTGACTGCAGGTATAAACTCACAGCCAGGTGTGTTTACAGAGACCAGGCCTATTGTGACTGCAGGTATAAACTCACAGCCAGGTGTGTTTACAGAGACCAGGCCTATTGTGACTGCAGGTATAAACTCACAGCCAGGTGTGTTTACAGAGACCAGGCCTATTGTGACTGCAGGTATAACCTCACAGCCAGGTGTGTTTACAGAGACCAGGCCTATTGTGACTGCAGGTATAAACTCACAGCCAGGTGTGTTTACAGAGACCAGGCCTATTGTGACTGCAGGTATAAGACCAGTAAAATCACAGCCAGGTGTGTTTACAGAGACCAGGCCTATTTTGACTGCAGGTATAGAACCAGTAAATTATAAACTCACAGCCAGGTGTGTTTACAGAGACCAGGCCTATTGTGACTGCAGGTATAAGACCAGTAAATTATAACCTCACAGCCAGGTGTGTTTACAGAAACCAGGCCTATTGTGACTGCAGGTATAAGACCAGTAAAATCACAGCCAGGTGTGTTTACAGAGACCAGGCCTATTTTGACTGCAGGTATAGAACCAGTAAATTATAAACTCACAGCCAGGTGTGTTTACAGAGACCAGGCCTATTGTGACTGCAGGTATAACCTCACAGCCAGGTGTGTTTACAGAGACCAGGCCTATTGTGACTGCAGGTATAAACTCACAGCCAGGTGTGTTTACAGAGACCAGGCCTATTGTGACTGCAGGTATAACCTCACAGCCAGGTGTGCTTACAGAGACCAGGCCTATTGTGACTGCAGGTATAACCTCACAGCCAGGTGTGTTTACAGAGACCAGGCCTATTGTGACTGCAGGTATAGAACCAGTAAATTATAAACTCACAGCCAGGTGTGTTTACAGCGACCAGGCCTATTGTGACTGCAGGTATAGAACCAGTAAATTATAACCTCACAGCCAGGTGTGTTTACAGAGACCAGGCCTATTGTGACTGCAGGTATAACCTCACAGCCAGGTGTGTTTACAGAGACCAGGCCTATTGTGACTGCAGGTATAAACTCACAGCCAGGTGTGTTTACAGAGACCAGGCCTATTGTGACTGCAGGTATAAGACCAGTAAAATCACAGCCAGGTGTGTTTACAGAGACCAGGCCTATTTTGACTGCAGGTATAGAACCAGTAAATTATAAACTCACAGCCAGGTGTGTTTACAGAGACCAGGCCTATTGTGACTGCAGGTATAAGACCAGTAAATTATAACCTCACAGCCAGGTGTGTTTACAGAAACCAGGCCTATTGTGACTGCAGGTATAAGACCAGTAAAATCACAGCCAGGTGTGTTTACAGAGACCAGGCCTATTTTGACTGCAGGTATAGAACCAGTAAATTATAAACTCACAGCCAGGTGTGTTTACAGAGACCAGGCCTATTGTGACTGCAGGTATAACCTCACAGCCAGGTGTGTTTACAGAGACCAGGCCTATTGTGACTGCAGGTATAAACTCACAGCCAGGTGTGTTTACAGAGACCAGGCCTATTGTGACTGCAGGTATAACCTCACAGCCAGGTGTGCTTACAGAGACCAGGCCTATTGTGACTGCAGGTATAACCTCACAGCCAGGTGTGTTTACAGAGACCAGGCCTATTGTGACTGCAGGTATAGAACCAGTAAATTATAAACTCACAGCCAGGTGTGTTTACAGCGACCAGGCCTATTGTGACTGCAGGTATAGAACCAGTAAATTATAACCTCACAGCCAGGTGTGTTTACAGAGACCAGGCCTATTTTGACTGCAGGTATAGAACCAGTAAATTATAAACTCACAGCCAGGTGTGTTTACAGAGACCAGGCCTATTGTGACTGCAGGTATAACCTCACAGCCAGGTGTGTTTACAGAGACCAGGCCTATTGTGACTGCAGGTATAACCTCACAGCCAGGTGTGTTTACAGAGACCAGGCCTATTTTGACTGCAGGTATAGAACCAGTAAATTATAAACTCACAGCCAGGTGTGTTTACAGCGACCAGGCCTATTGTGACTGCAGGTATAGAACCAGTAAATTATAAACTCACAGCCAGGTGTGTTTACAGAGACCAGGCCTATTGTGACTGCAGGTATAGGACCAGGATACTAGAAAAGGGATTGACTGAAAAAATGAAAAGGTCTGTGTTAGGCTGACATAATAGCTAACATTCTCATTTTCATTTATTTTTCCTTTTGAAGATTTTCTTCTTGTAGGACAATAAACGTGATTCTGATTCATTCGTCGTCACTTGGTTTGTCCTATCTCGTCCTCCTATTGAGACGGGATCATCCCCAAACAACAAGCATCTAAAGCAGGTAAGACCCAGCGGTAAGAGAGACGAATAGAAGACAACAATACCGCCCGGCGGGGTTCCTCGGTGTAGCCGTGCTAATGACATCATCGTGGACAAAGGAGTAAACTAGGTGAGAGAGAGAGAGAGAGAAGAAGAAAATAAGCTGAAGAGATGAGAAGAGGTCAGGTTTTGTTTTTTAAAGGAGACCATCAATACCCAGCACACATCCTCTTTAGTTTCAATCAGACCACAATGCAACACAAATATACACGGCAAAAAAAGAAAAAAAAAGGCACAACAAAGCCTATTACTTTTAAGCCAGCCAATTGAGTTTCCTAATACAAACTCCTCCTGAGGTGGCGTTCTATTCATGAGGCTTGATGCTTTGCCGACCAAAAGGGAAGTTGAAGACACGTCCTTGACTAAATCCTCATCTGAAGCATTAATCCCCCCCCCCTCCTCAGCCTGTAATGTTCTTTAGACCTGTAGGTAACATCTGATCCCATCTCACAGGCTCATTCAACACGGCGTGTTCTACCGCAGAGCTGATTATATTCCTGTTGTAGCCGAGCTTTCCACCTCCTTCCCTCCCAGAGCTTTAGAGCCGCGTCAACACACCTGGGAGAATGAATGGGTTTAACCAGCTTTGAATAAACACACACACACACACACACACACACACACACACACACACACACACACACACACACACACACACACACACACACACACACACACACACACACACACACACACACACACACACACAAACTCTGAATAGGTTAACCAGGTGTTGAAACAAATAATGGTTTAACATTGTAATTAACCTCTTGGAACTATAGGGGGTGCTGTTCCGCATTAGCATATTTGTGTCTCCAAATTAAACTGCCTCGTGCTAAATTCTTGATCGTACAATATGCATATTATTGTTATTATTGGATAGAAAACACCTTCTAGTTTCTATAGAAGTTGAAATTTTGTCTCTGAGTTGTACAGAACAATTTCTACAGCACTTTTCATGACAGGGTTCAGATTTCAATTTTTTTTACCTCTGATCTGGGGTCTGTTTTTAAGGCGACAGTGAATGCTATGAAGAAACCGACACTGCCTACGTCTTCCTCTGGGTGTCTGTACGTCATCACGCTTTCAATGGAATCGATGGGATATTCACAGCCAGTATAAAAGACCAAAATGTATAGAGACCGCCCTTTCTCGTCGTGCGCCTGAAGCGTGAAGGGCATCGGACCTGCCTCGTTCCAAATCGTTTTCTAACCAGCAATATTTCTCCGGTCATGTTTTCACTCGTTTTAGGTGTTAAAAACATCAAAATGTAGTTAATTTGAACCGTTTTATAGCAATTTATATCCGTTTAGTGCGATTTTAGAGGAATTTATTTGTTGTGCACTCTGAAACTTTGGACACGTTTTGGGGTGTCGGTCGTTGGTGGTGGACATTTCGAAGGACAGAGGACATCTATCGACCAAAAGACGTTTATAACATAGAAAGGATACATTGCCCAAGAATCTGATGGAAGAACACCTCAAAGTAAGCAATATTTAATATGATAAATCGTGTTTCTGTCGAAATATTTTAAACGCACATTTCGCCATTTTGTTTGGTATAGCTTCACTTGGCGAACCCTGTATTGAAAAGTAAGGATAATTTTAAAAATGTAAATCAGCGGTTGCATTAAGAACTAATTTGTCTTTCGATTCCTGTAAACCCTGTATTTTTTAGTCAAGTATATGATTAGCTATTAATTAAACCAGATCACTCTGAAAGATGGCGACCGACATTTTCAGGCTTGTTTTGCTACTATTTTCATTGTGTAACCACGGTTTTGTATGGCTAAATATGCACCTTTTCGAACAAACTGTATATGTATATTGTAAAATGATGTTACAGGAGTGTCATCGGAAGAATTCTGAGAAGGTTAGTGAAAAAATTAATATCTTTTGGCGATGTTGACTTTTATCGCTCACTTTGGCTAGAATCAATGCTGGGCTGCTATGTGCTATGTGCTACGCTAATATAACGATTTATTGTGTTTTCGCTGTAAGACACTTAGAAAATCTGAAATATTGTCTGTATTCACAGGATCTGTGTCTTTCGATTCGTGTATGCTGTGTATTTTTACGAAATGTTTGATGATTAGTAGTTAGGTAAACACGTTGCTCATTGTAATTATTCTAGTCCATTTGTGACGGTGGGTGCAATTGTAACCTATGGCAGCTACCTGAAATATGCACTTTTTTCTAACAAAACCTATCCCATACCATAAATATGTTATCAGACTGTCATCTAATGAGTTTTTTTGTTGGTTAGGGGCTATAAATATCTTAGTTTAGCCGAATTGGTGATGGCTACTGGTGTTGGTGGACAAATAAAAGATGGTGGATTATGCTAATGTGTTTTTAGGTAATAGATGTACATCTTTACATATTGTGTCTTCCCTGTAAAACATTTTAAAAATCGGAAATGGTGGCTTTATTCACAAGATCTGTATCTTTCATCTGGTGTCTTGGACTTGTGATTTAATGATATTTAGATGCTACTATCTACTTGTGAAGCTATGCTAGCTATGCTAAACAGTGTGTGGGGGGTGGGGGGTGCTCCCGGATCCGGGTTTCTGAGGCAGTAGAAGTTAAGAAGGCATGAATAGGGCATATCTCTTGGTAAAGGTCTCCCCCCGTTCAATGACTTTTGGTATGCAAAGGAACACTGCGCTGAAAGGCATTGAAAGGGCTCAGGCTTTGTTACCGGGCAGAATACGGAACTAATGGGGAATTAAGGCCTTTACAGGGTTAGCTGATGCTATAATATGGCTTTTTCCTTTTTCAACTATCTAATGCTACATTTTATGAATCCAACCTGCCACATTAGCTACACCCCCCCCCAAAATACTTCAACGGTTGAGTGGTGTGTTAATGAAATTGTAATTTGATAAAAGAGTGTATGCCATTCAGTTCAGGTCACAGGTCACAGGTCATGGGCTGTTCAATTAATTAGTTCATAGCCTACTTCATTTGTTCCTACTTCATTAGTTCCTACTTCATTAGTTCCTACATCATTTGTTCCTACTTCATTAGCTCCTACTTCATTAGTTCCTACTTCATTAGTTCCTACTTCATTATCTCCTACTTCATTAGCTCCTACTTCATTATCTCCTACTTCATTAGTTCCTACTTCATTAGTTCCTACTTCATTAGTTCCTACTTCATTAGCTCCTACTTCATGTTTCATAAATCTACTGAGGAAAAAGAAGAAGCTTCCCTACAAACATTCATTGAATTCTGGAGATGTTTTGGTGGGGTGGGGAGAGAGACACCATTGTAAACACAACCCATATTCATGTTCATCTATTTTCCCTTTTGTACATTTGAAATGTCTTTATTCTTTTGGAACTTTTGTGAGTGTAATGTTTATTGTTTTTTTCACTTTTGTTAATGATCTACTTCACTTGCTTTGGCAATGTAAACATATGTTTCCCATGCTAATAAAGCCTTTAAATTGAAATTTAAATGAGAGAGAGAGAGTGGAGGGGAGGAGAGGAGAAGGAGAGAGAGTGAGAGACTGGGGGTGGGAGAGAGGGGGGGAGAGAGGGGCAAAGAGAGAGGGAGAGACAGAGAGAGGGGAGGAGGGAGAGAGAAGGAGAGAGAAGGAGAGAACGTGGGGGGAGGAGAGAGAAAGTGGGGGAGAGAGAGGAGGAGGAGCGAGAGAGAGAGAGAGAGGTGAGAGATATGGGGGAGAGAGAGAGAGTGGTGAGATACAGGGGAGAGACAGACAGGGGAGAGAGATATGGGGGAGAGAGACAGAGAGAGTCATAAAGAGATATATAGAGAGTGACTGAGCGAGACAGAGAAAGACAATGATCTTACTTACTTATGGTGTGCAAACCTGTCTTGAAGGCAAAGGGTGGATACATTGAAGAAACACTGTTTTGGTTACTACATGATTCCATGTGTGTTATTTCATAGTTTTCATATCTTCACTATTAAATAAATAAATAAATACAAATAAATAAATAAATAAATAAATAAATACAAATAAGGAAACACCCTGGAATGAGAAGGTGTGTTTATAAACTCGTATCCACAGCGATTTACAGGAGCAATTAGGGTCAAGTGCCTTGCTCAAGAGAACATTGACAGATGTTTCACTATGTTGGCTCGGGGATTCAAACCAGCAACCTTTATGTTACTGAAAGAACGTTTTTAACCGCTAGGCGAGACAGAGAGAGAGAGAGAGAGAGAGAAAGAAAGAGAGAAAGAGAGAGAGAGAGAAAGAGAGAGAGAGAAAGAGAGAGACAGAGACAGAGACAGAGAGAGAGAGACAGAGAGAGAGAGAGAGAGAGGGAGAGAGAGAGAGAAAGTGAGAGAGAGAGAGAGAGCGAAAGAGAGAGAGAGAGAAAGAGAGAGAGAGAAAGAGAGAGAGAGAGAAAGAGAGAGAGAGAGAGAGAGAGAGAGAGAGAGAGAGAGAGAGAGAGAGAGAGAGAGAGAGAGAAGAGAGAGAGAGAGAGAGAGAGAGAGAGAGAGAGAGAGAGAGAGAGAGAGAGAGAAAGAGAGAGAGAGAGAGAGAGACAGAGAGAAAGAGAGAGAGTGAGAGAGAGAGAGCGAGAGAGAGAGAGAGAGAGAGAGAGAGAGAGAGAGAGAGAGAGAGAGAGAGAACCAAAAAAAAAAAAAAGAGATGTTTTAACCAGTCAGTGAAAGCCAAAGGGTTACACTCTGCAAAGTTTCCAAACATGACTGGTGAAACTTCCTCTGGGTCTTCCTCCCACCTGAAGGTTGGGAAGCCCCCTGTGGTGAGGGTCCTAATCTAGACACATCAAGCGATGAGCTGGGATGAGCTGGGGGGGAAAGACTGATTGCAAGTGATTGACAGTCCATGCCGTTACCACAGTAACTCCATTTTGGCTTTTCTTTGGAAACTCAAATCATCATGACAATGAGACATCTGTAACAGGGACATTACTATTGTAAAATACATTGTTTCCGTTAAATGTATATAGTATGTATACGCTGGAAGTAGAAGCCCAAGTGTTTAGTTTACTACAATCAGTTATGGTTAGGGGGAAATAATAAAGGAAAATAGATTTAATAAGGATATTTATATATATGCAGTATATATTTACAAAAATATATATGGGGGATTGGAAATGATGCTGACAATTACATTGAAGGAAGCTACAATCTATGTGCAGTATAAAAGCTGATTTCCGCTACCTGTGGATCAATCAGTAAAAAAATGGATGAGGGATTAAACACAGATGGACAAAGTAAGAACGGATGAGGGATAAAACACGGATGGAAAAAGTAAGATTGGATGAGGGATTAAACACAGCTGGACAAAGTAAGAACGGATGAGGGATTAAACACAGATGGACAAAGAACGGATGAGGGATTAAACACAGATGGACAAAGTAAGAACGGATGAGGGATTTAACACAGATGGACAAAGTAAGAACGGATGAGGGATTAAACACAGATGGACAAAGTAAGAACGGATGAGGGATTAAACACAGCTGGACAAAGTAAGAACGGATGAGGGATTTGTGCACAGGAGCATTGTCATGCTGAAACAGGAAAGGGTCTTCTCCAAACTGTTGCCACAAAGTTGGAAGCACAGAAACATCTAGAATGTTATTGTATGCTGTAGCGTTAAGATTCCCCTTCACTGGAACTAAGGGGTCCGAACCATGAAAAACAGCCCCAGACCATTATTCCTCCTCCACCAAACTTTAGGTAGGTAGCGTTCTCCTGGCATCCGCCAAACTCAGATTAATCCATCGAACTGCCAATGGTGAAGCGTGATTCATCACTCCAGAGCTTGGTGATCAGAGGCTTGTGTGCGGCTGCTAAGCCATGGAAACCCATTTCATGAAGCTCCCGACAAACAGTTATAGTGCTGACGTTGCTTCCAAAGGCAGTTTGGAAATCAGTAGTGAGTGTTTCAACTGAGGACAGATGATCTTTTACACGCTTCAGTACTCAGCAATCCTGTTCTTTGAGCTCGTATGGCCTACCACTTTATGGCTGAGACGTTGTTTCTCCTAGACGTTTCCACCTCACATAACAGCACATACAGTTGACTTGGGCAGCTCTAGCAGGGCAGAAATTTGACAAACTGACTTGTTGGAAAGGTGGCATCCTATGACAGTGCCACGTTGAATGTCACTGAGCTCTTCAGTAAGCCATTCTACTGCCAATGTTTGTCTATGGAGATTGCATGGCTGTGTGCTCGATTATATATATTTTTTACACCTGTCAGCAATGGGTGTGGCTGAAATAGCCGAATTTACTAACTTAAAGGGCTGTCCACATACTTTTGTATATTTAGCATTATATTGGCATGACACCACCCCAACACTCACAGATTCTGGAGAACGACCGAGAATCGGTCAAGCCAATAGATCGTGCCGATATTTTACTTTTCTAGTATATCGGCCATTGGCCCTTCTCTATTGGCTTTTGCTGATAGTCCCTCTCCTGTGCCAGCCGCCATCTGAGCCACTGCACAATGCTACGGAATGTCTAGCCACGAGCACTGCACAATGCTACTGAATGTCTCACCACGAGCACTGCACAATGCTACTGAATGTCTAGCCACGAGCAGTGCACAATGCTACGGAATGTCTCGCCACGAGCACTGCACAATGCTACGGTATGTCTAGCCACGAACACTGCACAATGCTACGGAATGTCTAGCCACGAGCACTGCACAATGCTACGGAATGTCTAGCCACGAGCACTGCACAATGCTACGGAATGTCTAGCCACGAGCACTGCACAATGCTACGGAATGTCTAGCCACGAGCACTGCGCAATGCTACGGAATGTCTAGCCACGAGCATTGCACAATGCTACGGAATGTCTAGCCACGAGCACAATGCTACGGAATGTCTAGCCACGAGCACTGCACAATGCTACGGAATGTCTAGCCATGAGCACTGCACAATGCTACGGAATGTCTAGCCACGAGCACTGCACAATGCTACGGAATGTCTAGCCACGAGCACTGCACAATGCTACGGAATGTCTAGCCACGAGCACAATGCTACGGAATGTCTAGCCACGAGCACTGCACAATGCTACGGAATGTCTAGCCACGAGCACTGCACAATGCTACGGAATGTCTAGCCACGAGCACTGCACAATGCTACGGAATGTCTAGCCACGAGCACTGCACAATGCTACGGAATGTCTAGCCACGAGCACTGCGCAATGCTACGGAATGTCTAGCCACGAGCACTGCACAATGCTACGGAATGTCTAGCCACGAGCACAATGCTACGGAATGTCTAGTCACGAGCACTGCACAATGCTACGGAATGTCTAGCCACGAGCACTGCACAATGCTACGGAATGTCTAGCCACGAGCACTGCACAATGCCACGGAATGTCTAGCCACGAGCACTGCACAATGCTACGGAATGTCTAGCCACGAGCACTGCACAATGCTACGGAATGTCTAGCCACGAGCACTGCACAATGCTACGGAATGTCTAGCCACGAACACTGCACAATGCTACGGAATGTCTAGCCACGAGCACTGCACAATGCTACGGAATGTCTAGCCACGAGCACTGCACAATGCTACGGAATGTCTAGCCACGAGCACTGCACAATGCCACGGAATGTCTAGCCACGAGCACTGCACAATGCTACGGAATGTCTAGCCACGAGCACTGCACAATGCTACGGAATGTCTAGCCACGAGCACTGCACAATGCTACGGAATGTCTAGCCACGAGCACTGCACAATGCTAAGGAATGTCTAGCCACGAGCACTGCACAATGCTACGGAATGTCTAGCCACGAGCACAATGCTACGGAATGTCTAGATTGGAAAATCAGCAGCAGCCAGCTAGTTCATTCTACAAAAGAAATGTGCAGTATTGAGAAACGAATGAATAGACACAGAGACCAAAATCAAACTTCTGTTGCAAATATTAGTTTAGTTTAATACACTAATAATAAAGCTAGTGTGGACGTGCCTGGACACGCACGTAAAAAGCAAACTAGCCAGTAATTTGTTAGTCAATTTTTTTGTTCATCTCTGGTGTTAGCTAGCTAGCTATATTAGCTACTACGCTAGCTGGCTGACTAGAAAAACATGGTGCTAAGATATCAGACAGGAGCTGATAGACAATGTAGCTAGATAACGTTAGCTGTATGATGAGAGCAGGTAGATTTTTCAGTAGTATGATGAGAGCAGGTTGATGTTTCAGTAGTAAGATGAGAGCAGGTTGATGTTTCAGTAGTATGATGAGAGCAGGTTGATGTTTCAGTAGTATGATTAGAGCAGGTTGATGTTTCAGTAGTATGATGAGAGCAGGTAGATGTTTCAGTAGGAAGATGAGAGCAGGTTTATGTTTCAGTAGTATGATTAGAGCAGGTTGATGTTTCAGTAGTAAGATGAGAGCAGGTTGATGTTTCAGTAGTAAGATGAGAGCAGGTAGATGTTTCAGTAGTAAGATGAGAGCAGGTTGATGTTTCAGTAGTAAGATGAGAGCAGGTTGATGTTTCAGCAGGTTGATGTTTCAGTAGTATGATGAGAGCAGGTAGATGTTTCCGTAGTAAGATGAGAGCAGGTTGATGTTTCAGTAGTATGATGAGAGCAGGTTGATGTTTCAGCAGTATGATGAGAGCAGTTTGATGTTTCAGTAGTATGATGAGAGCAGGTTGATGGTTAAGTAGTATGATGAGAGCAGTTTCATGTTTCAGTAGTATGATGAGAGCAGGTAGATGTTTCAGTAGTATGATGAGAGCAGGTTGATGTTTCAGTAGTATGATGAGAGCAGGTTGATGTTTCAGCAGTATGATGAGAGCAGTTAATGTTTCAGTAGTATGATGAGAGCAGGTTGATGTTTAAGTAGTATGATGAGAGCAGTTTCATGTTTCAGTAGTAAGATGAGAGCAGGTTGATGTTTAAGTAGTATGATGAGAGCAGTTTCATGTTTCAGTAGTATGATGAGAGCAGGTTGATGTTTCAGTAGTATGATGAGAGCAGGTTGATGTTTCAGTAGGTAGATGTTTAAGTAGTAAGATGAGAGCAGGTTGATGTTTCAGTAGTATGATGAGAGCAGTTTCATGTTTCAGTAGTATGATGAGAGCAGGTTGATGTTTCAGTAGTATGATGAGAGCAGGTTGATGTTTCAGTAGGTAGATGTTTAAGTAGTAAGATGAGAGTAGGTTGATGTTTCAGTAGTATGATTAGAGCAGGTTGATGTTTCAGCAGGTTGATGTTTCAGTAGTAAGATGAGAGCAGGTTAATGTTTCAGTAGTATGATTAGAGCAGGTTGATGTTTCAGTAGTAAGATGAGAGCAGGTTGATGTTTCAGCAGGTTGATGTTTCAGTAGTAAGATGAGAGCCAGTTGATGTTTCAGTAGTAAGATGAGAGCAGGTTGATGTTTCAGTAGTAATACGAGAGCAGGTTGATGTTTCAGTAGTATGATGAGGGCAGGTTGATGTTTCAGCAGGTTGATGTTTCAGTAGGATGATGAGAGCAGGTAGATGTTTCAGTAGTATGATGAGAGCAGGTTGATGTTTCAGTAGTAAGATGAGAGCAGGTTGATGTTTCAGTAGTAAGATGAGAGCAGGTTGATGTTTCAGTAGTAAGATGAGAGCAAGTTGATGTTTCAGTAGTATGATGAGAGCAGGTTGATGTTTCAGTAGTATGATGAGAGCAGGTTGATGTTTCAGTAGTATGATGAGAGCAGGTTGATGTTTCAGTAGTATGATGAGAGCAGGTTGATGTTTCAGTAGTATGATGAGAGCAGGTTGATGTTTCAGTAGTATGATGAGAGCAGGTTGATGTTTCAGTAGTATGATGAGAGCAGGTTGATGTTTCAGTAGTAAGATGAGAGCAGGTTGATGTTTCAGTAGTAAGATGAGAGCAGGTTGATGTTTCAGTAGTATGATGAGAGCAGGTTGATGTTTCAGTAGTAAGATGAGAGCAGTTTGATGTTTCAGTAGTATGATGAGAGCAGGTTGATGTTTCAGTAGTATGATGAGAGCAGTTTGATGTTTCAGTAGTATGATGAGAGCAGGTTGATGTTTCAGTAGTATGATGAGAGCAGGTTGATGTTTCAGTAGTATGATGAGAGCAGTTTGATGTTTCAGTAGTTTGATGTTTCAGTAGTAAGATGAGAGCAGGTTGATGTTTCAGTAGTAAGATGAGAGCAGGTTGATGTTTCAGTAGTAAGATGAGAGCAGGTTGATGTTTCAGCAGGTAGATGAGAGCAGGTTGATGTTTCAGCAGGTTGATGTTTCAGTAGTAAGATGAGAGCCAGTTGATGTTTCAGTAGTAAGATGAGAGCAGGTTGATGTTTCAGTAGTAAGATGAGAGCAGGTTGATGTTTCAGTAGTATGATGAGAGCAGTTTGATGTTTCAGCAGGTTGATGTTTCAGTAGTATGATGAGAGCAGGTTGATGTTTCAGTAGGTAGATGAGAGCAGGTTGATGTTTCAGTAGGTAGATGAGAGCAGGTTGATGTTTCAGTAGTATGATGAGAGCAGGTTGATGTTTCAGTAGGTAGATGAGAGCAGGTTGATGTTTCAGTAGTATGATGAGAGCAGGTTGATGTTTCAGTAGGTAGATGAGAGCAGGTTGATGTTTCAGTAGTATGATGAGAGCAGGTTGATGTTTCAGTAGTAAGATGAGAGTAGGTTGATGTTTCAGTAGTATGATGAGAGCAGGTAGATGTTTAAGTAGTAAGATGAGAGCAGTTTGATGTTTCAGTAGTATGATGAGAGCAGGTTGATGTTTCAGTAGTATGATGAGAGCAGGTTGATGTTTCAGTAGTATGATGAGAGCAGATTGATGTTTCAGTAGTATGACGAGAGCAGGTTGATGTTTCAGTAGGTTGATGTTTCAGTAGTATGATTAGAGCAGGTTGATGTTTCAGCAGGTTGATGTTTCAGCAGTTTGATGTTTCAGTAGTAAGATGAGAGCCAGTTGATGTTTCAGTAGTATGATTAGAGCAGGTTGATGTTTCAGTAGTAAGATGAGAGCAGGTTGATGTTTCAGCAGGTTGATGTTTCAGTAGTAAGATGAGAGCCAGTTGATGTTTCAGTAGTAAGATGAGAGCAGGTTGATGTTTCAGTAGTAAGATGAGAGCAGGTTGATGTTTCAGTAGTATGATGAGAGCAGTTTGATGTTTCAGCAGGTTGATGTTTCAGTAGTATGATGAGAGCAGGTTGATGTTTCAGTAGGTAGATGAGAGCAGGTTGATGTTTCAGTAGGTAGATGAGAGCAGGTTGATGTTTCAGTAGTATGATGAGAGCAGTTTGATGTTTCAGTAGGTTGATGTTTCAGTAGTAAGATGAGAGCAGGTTGATGTTTCAGTAGTAAGATGAGAGCAGGTTGATGTTTCAGGAGTAAGATGAGAGCAGGTTGATGTTTCAGCAGGTAGATGAGAGCAGGTTGATGTTTCAGCAGGTAGATGAGAGCAGGTTGATGTTTCAGCAGGTAGATGAGAGCAGGTTGATGTTTCAGCAGGTAGATGAGAGCAGGTTGATGTTTCAGTAGTATGATGAGAGCAGGTTGATGTTTCAGTAGTATGATGAGAGCAGGTTGATGTTTCAGTAGGTAGATGAGAGCAGGTTGATGTTTCAGTAGGTAGATGAGAGCAGGTTGATGTTTCAGTAGTATGATGAGAGCAGGTTGATGTTTCAGTAGGTAGATGAGAGCAGGTTGATGTTTCAGTAGTATGATGAGAGCAGGTTGATGTTTCAGTAGGTAGATGAGAGCAGGTTGATGTTTCAGTAGTATGATGAGAGCAGGTTGATGTTTCAGTAGTAAGATGAGAGTAGGTTGATGTTTCAGTAGTATGATGAGAGCAGGTAGATGTTTAAGTAGGAAGATGAGAGCAGTTTGATGTTTCAGTAGTATGATGAGAGCAGGTTGATGTTTCAGTAGTATGATGAGAGCAGGTTGATGTTTCAGTAGTATGATGAGAGCAGATTGATGTTTCAGTAGTATGACGAGAGCAGGTTGATGTTTCAGTAGGTTGATGTTTCAGTAGTATGATTAGAGCAGGTTGATGTTTCAGCAGGTTGATGTTTCAGCAGTTTGATGTTTCAGTAGTAAGATGAGAGCCAGTTGATGTTTCAGTAGTATGATTAGAGCAGGTTGATGTTTCAGTAGTAAGATGAGAGCAGGTTGATGTTTCAGCAGGTTGATGTTTCAGTAGTAAGATGAGAGCCAGTTGATGTTTCAGTAGTAAGATGAGAGCAGGTTGATGTTTCAGTAGTAAGATGAGAGCAGGTTGATGTTTCAGTAGTATGATGAGAGCAGTTTGATGTTTCAGCAGGTTGATGTTTCAGTAGTATGATGAGAGCAGGTTGATGTTTCAGTAGGTAGATGAGAGCAGGTTGATGTTTCAGTAGGTAGATGAGAGCAGGTTGATGTTTCAGTAGTATGATGAGAGCAGGTTGATGTTTCAGTAGGTAGATGAGAGCAGGTTGATGTTTCAGTAGTATGATGAGAGCAGGTTGATGTTTCAGTAGGTAGATGAGAGCAGGTTGATGTTTCAGTAGTATGATGAGAGCAGGTTGATGTTTCAGTAGTAAGATGAGAGTAGGTTGATGTTTCAGTAGTATGATGAGAGCAGGTAGATGTTTAAGTAGTAAGATGAGAGCAGTGTGATGTTTCAGTAGTATGATGAGAGCAGGTTGATGTTTCAGTAGTATGATGAGAGCAGGTTGATGTTTCAGTAGTATGATGAGAGCAGATTGATGTTTCAGTAGTATGACGAGAGCAGGTTGATGTTTCAGTAGGTTGATGTTTCAGTAGTATGATTAGAGCAGGTTGATGTTTCAGCAGGTTGATGTTTCAGCAGTTTGATGTTTCAGTAGTAAGATGAGAGCCAGTTGATGTTTCAGTAGTATGATTAGAGCAGGTTGATGTTTCAGTAGTAAGATGAGAGCAGGTTGATGTTTCAGCAGGTTGATGTTTCAGTAGTAAGATGAGAGCCAGTTGATGTTTCAGTAGTAAGATGAGAGCAGGTTGATGTTTCAGTAGTAAGATGAGAGCAGGTTGATGTTTCAGTAGTATGATGAGAGCAGTTTGATGTTTCAGCAGGTTGATGTTTCAGTAGTATGATGAGAGCAGGTTGATGTTTCAGTAGTATGATGAGAGCAGGTTGATGTTTCAGTAGTAAGATGAGAGCAGGTTGATGTTTCAGTAGTAGGATGAGAGCAGGTTGATGTTTCAGTAGTAAGATGAGAGCAGGTTGATGTTTCAGTAGTATGATGAGAGCAGGTTGATGTTTCAGTAGTATGATGAGAGCAGGTTGATGTTTCAGTAGGTAGATGAGAGCAGGTTGATGTTTCAGTAGTAAGATGAGAGCAGGTTGATGTTTCAGTAGTAAGATGAGAGCAGGTTGATGTTTCAGTAGTATGATGAGAGCAGGTTGATGTTTCAGTAGTATGATGAGAGCAGGTTGATGTTTCAGTAGTATGATGAGAGCAGGTTGATGTTTCAGTAGTATGATGAGAGCAGGTTGATGTTTCAGTAGTATGATGAGAGCAGGTTGATGTTTCAGTAGTATGATGAGAGCAGGTTGATGTTTCAGCAGGTTGATGTTTCAGTAGGTAGATGAGAGCAGGTTGATGTTTCAGTAGTAAGATGAGAGCAGGTTGATGTTTCAGTAGTAAGATGAGAGCAGGTTGATGTTTCAGTAGTAAGATGAGAGCAGGTTGATGTTTCAGTAGTATGATGAGAGCAGGTTGATGTTTCAGTAGTATGATGAGAGCAGGTTGATGTTTCAGTAGTATGATGAGAGCAGGTTGATGTTTAAGTAGTATGATGAGAGCAGTTTCATGTTTCAGTAGTATGATGAGAGCAGGTTGATGTTTCAGTAGTATGATGAGAGAAGGTTGATGTTTCAGTAGGTAGATGTTTAAGTAGTAAGATGAGAGCAGGTTGATGTTTCAGTAGTATGATGAGAGCAGTTTCATCTTTCAGTAGTATGATGAGAGCAGGTTGATGTTTCAGTAGTAAGATGAGAGCAGGTTGATGTTTCAGTAGGTAGATGTTTAAGTAGTAAGATGAGAGTAGGTTGATGTTTCAGTAGTATGATTAGAGCAGGTTGATGTTTCAGCAGGTTGATGTTTCAGTAGTAAGATGAGAGCAGGTTAACGTTTCAGTAGTATGATTAGAGCAGGTTGATGTTTCAGTAGTAAGATGAGAGCAGGTTGATGTTTCAGCAGGTTGATGTTTCAGTAGTAAGATGAGAGCCAGTTGATGTTTCAGTAGTAAGATGAGAGCAGGTTGATGTTTCAGTAGTAATATGAGAGCAGGTTGATGTTTCAGTAGTATGATGAGAGCAGGTTGATGTTTCAGCAGGTTGATGTTTCAGTAGTATGATGAGAGCAGGTAGATGTTTCAGTAGTATGATGAGAGCAGGTTGATGTTTCAGTAGTAAGATGAGAGCAGGTTGATGTTTCAGTAGTAAGATGAGAGCAGGTTGATGTTTCAGTAGTAAGATGAGAGCAGGTTGATGTTTCAGTAGTATGATGAGAGCAGGTTGATGTTTCAGTAGTATGATGAGAGCAGGTTGATGTTTCAGTAGTATGATGAGAGCAGGTTGATGTTTCAGTAGTATGATGAGAGCAGGTTGATGTTTCAGTAGTATGATGAGAGCAGGTTGATGTTTCAGTAGTAAGATGAGAGCAGGTTGATGTTTCAGTAGTATGATGAGAGCAGGTTGATGTTTCAGTAGTATGATGAGAGCAGGTTGATGTTTCAGTAGTATGATTAGAGCAGGTTGATGTTTCAGTAGTAAGATGAGAGCAGGTTGATGTTTCAGCAGGTTGATGTTTCAGTAGTAAGATGAGAGCCAGTTGATGTTTCAGTAGTAAGATGAGAGCAGGTTGATGTTTCAGTAGTAATATGAGAGCAGGTTGATGTTTCAGTAGTATGATGAGAGCAGGTTGATGTTTCAGCAGGTTGATGTTTCAGTAGTATGATGAGAGCAGGTAGATGTTTCAGTAGTATGATGAGAGCAGGTTGATGTTTCAGTAGTAAGATGAGAGCAGGTTGATGTTTCAGTAGTAAGATGAGAGCAGGTTGATGTTTCAGTAGGTAGATGAGAGCAGGTTGATGTTTCAGTAGTATGATGAGAGCAGGTTGATGTTTCAGTAGTATGATGAGAGCAGGTTGATGTTTCAGTAGTATGATGAGAGCAGGTTGATGTTTCAGTAGTATGATGAGAGCAGGTTGATGTTTCAGTAGTATGATGAGAGCAGGTTGATGTTTCAGTAGTATGATGAGAGCAGGTTGATGTTTCAGTAGTAAGATGAGAGCAGGTTGATGTTTCAGTAGTAAGATGAGAGCAGGTTGATGTTTCAGTAGTATGATGAGAGCAGGTTGATGTTTCAGTAGTAAGATGAGAGCAGTTTGATGTTTCAGTAGTATGATGAGAGCAGGTTGATGTTTCAGTAGTATGATGAGAGCAGTTTGATGTTTCAGTAGTATGATGAGAGCAGGTTGATGTTTCAGTAGTATGATGAGAGCAGGTTGATGTTTCAGTAGTATGATGAGAGCAGTTTGATGTTTCAGTAGGTTGATGTTTCAGTAGTAAGATGAGAGCAGGTTGATGTTTCAGTAGTAAGATGAGAGCAGGTTGATGTTTCAGTAGTAAGATGAGAGCAGGTTGATGTTTCAGCAGGTAGATGAGAGCAGGTTGATGTTTCAGCAGGTAGATGAGAGCAGGTTGATGTTTCAGCAGGTAGATGAGAGCAGGTTGATGTTTCAGCAGGTAGATGAGAGCAGGTTGATGTTTCAGTAGTATGATGAGAGCAGGTTGATGTTTCAGTAGTATGATGAGAGCAGGTTGATGTTTCAGTAGGTAGATGAGAGCAGGTTGATGTTTCAGTAGGTAGATGAGAGCAGGTTGATGTTTCAGTAGTATGATGAGAGCAGGTTGATGTTTCAGTAGGTAGATGAGAGCAGGTTGATGTTTCAGTAGTATGATGAGAGCAGGTTGATGTTTCAGTAGGTAGATGAGAGCAGGTTGATGTTTCAGTAGTATGATGAGAGCAGGTTGATGTTTCAGTAGTAAGATGAGAGTAGGTTGATGTTTCAGTAGTATGATGAGAGCAGGTAGATGTTTAAGTAGTAAGATGAGAGCAGTTTGATGTTTCAGTAGTATGATGAGAGCAGGTTGATGTTTCAGTAGTATGATGAGAGCAGGTTGATGTTTCAGTAGTATGATGAGAGCAGATTGATGTTTCAGTAGTATGACGAGAGCAGGTTGATGTTTCAGTAGGTTGATGTTTCAGTAGTATGATTAGAGCAGGTTGATGTTTCAGCAGGTTGATGTTTCAGCAGTTTGATGTTTCAGTAGTAAGATGAGAGCCAGTTGATGTTTCAGTAGTATGATTAGAGCAGGTTGATGTTTCAGTAGTAAGATGAGAGCAGGTTGATGTTTCAGCAGGTTGATGTTTCAGTAGTAAGATGAGAGCCAGTTGATGTTTCAGTAGTAAGATGAGAGCAGGTTGATGTTTCAGTAGTAAGATGAGAGCAGGTTGATGTTTCAGTAGTATGATGAGAGCAGTTTGATGTTTCAGCAGGTTGATGTTTCAGTAGTATGATGAGAGCAGGTTGATGTTTCAGTAGTATGATGAGAGCAGGTTGATGTTTCAGTAGTAAGATGAGAGCAGGTTGATGTTTCAGTAGTAAGATGAGAGCAGGTTGATGTTTCAGTAGTAAGATGAGAGCAGGTTGATGTTTCAGTAGTATGATGAGAGCAGGTTGATGTTTCAGTAGTATGATGAGAGCAGGTTGATGTTTCAGTAGGTAGATGAGAGCAGGTTGATGTTTCAGTAGTAAGATGAGAGCACGTTGATGTTTCAGTAGTAAGATGAGAGCAGGTTGATGTTTCAGTAGTATAATGAGAGCAGGTTGATGTTTCAGTAGTATGATGAGAGCAGGTTGATGTTTCAGTAGTATGATGAGAGCAGGTTGATGTTTCAGTAGTAAGATGAGAGCAGGTTGATGTTTCAGTAGTATGAATAGAGCAGTTTGATGTTTCAGTAGTATGATGAGAGCAGGTTGATGTTTCAGTAGTATGATGAGAGCAGGTTGATGTTTCAGTAGTATGATGAGAGCAGGTCGATGTTTCAGGAGTATGATGAGAGCAGGTTAATGTTTCAGTAGTATGATGAGAGCAGGTTGATGTTTCAGTAGTAAGATGAGAGCAGGTTGATGTTTCAGTAGTAAGATGAGAGCAGGTTGATGTTTCAGTAGTATGATGAGAGCAGTTTGATGTTTCAGCAGGTTGATGTTTCAGCAGGTAGATGAGAGCAGGTTGATGTTTCAGTAGTATGATGAGAGCAGGTTGATGTTTCAGTAGTAAGATGAGAGCAGGTTGATGTTTCAGTAGTAATATGAGAGCAGGTTGATGTTTCAGTAGTATGATGAGAGCAGTTTGATGTTTCAGCAGGTTGATGTTTCAGTAGTAAGATGAGAGCAGGTTGATATTTCAGTAGTATGATGAGAGCAGGTTGATGTTTCAGTAGTATGATGAGAGCAGGTTGATGTTTCAGTAGTAAGATGAGAGCCAGTTGATGTTTCAGTAGTAAGATGAGAGCAGGTTGATGTTTCAGTAGTATGATGAGAGCAGGTAGATGTTTCAGTAGTATGATGAGAGCAGGTTGATGTTTCAGCAGGTTGATGTTTCAGTAGTAAGATGAGAGCAGGTTAATGTTTCAGTAGTATGATGAGAGCAGGTTGATGTTTCAGTAGTATGATGAGAGCAGGTTGATGTTTCAGTAGTAAGATGAGAGCAGGTTGATGTTTCAGTAGTAAGATGAGAGCAGGTTGATGTTTCAGTAGTATGATGAGAGCAGGTTGATGTTTCAGTAGGTAAATGAGAGCAGGTTGATGTTTCAGTAGTAAGATGAGAGCAGGTTGATGTTTCAGTAGTATGATGAGAGCAGGTTGATGTTTCAGTAGGTAGATGAGAGCAGGTTGATGTTTCAGTAGGTAGATGAGAGCAGGTTGATGTTTCAGTAGTATGATGAGAGCAGGTTGATGTTTCAGTAGGTAGATGAGAGCAGGTTGATGTTTCAGTAGTATGATGAGAGCAGGTTGATGTTTCAGTAGGTAGATGAGAGCAGGTTGATGTTTCAGTAGTATGATGAGAGCAGGTTGATGTTTCAGTAGTAAGATGAGAGCCAGTTGATGTTTCAGTAGTATGATTAGAGCAGGTTGATGTTTCAGTAGTAAGATGAGAGCAGGTTGATGTTTCAGCAGGTTGATGTTTCAGTAGTAAGATGAGAGCCAGTTGATGTTTCAGTAGTAAGATGAGAGCAGGTTGATGTTTCAGTAGTAAGATGAGAGCAGGTTGATGTTTCAGTAGTATGATGAGAGCAGTTTGATGTTTCAGCCGGTTGATGTTTCAGTAGTATGATGAGAGCAGGTTGATGTTTCAGTAGGTAGATGAGAGCAGGTTGATGTTTCAGTAGGTAGATGAGAGCAGGTTGATGTTTCAGTAGTATGATGAGAGCAGGTTGATGTTTCAGTAGGTAGATGAGAGCAGGTTGATGTTTCAGTAGTATGATGAGAGCAGGTTGATGTTTCAGTAGGTAGATGAGAGCAGGTTGATGTTTCAGTAGTATGATGAGAGCAGGTTGATGTTTCAGTAGTAAGATGAGAGCAGGTTGATGTTTCAGTAGTAAGATGAGAGCAGGTTGATGTTTCAGCAGGTTGATGTTTCAGTAGTAAGATGAGAGCAGGTTAATGTTTCAGTAGTATGATGAGAGCAGGTTGATGTTTCAGTAGTATGATGAGAGCAGGTTGATGTTTCAGTAGTAAGATGAGAGCAGGTTGATGTTTCAGTAGTAAGATGAGAGCAGGTTGATGTTTCAGTAGTATGATGAGAGCAGGTTGATGTTTCAGTAGGTAAATGAGAGCAGGTTGATGTTTCAGTAGTAAGATGAGAGCAGGTTGATGTTTCAGTAGTATGATGAGAGCAGGTTGATGTTTCAGTAGGTAGATGAGAGCAGGTTGATGTTTCAGTAGGTAGATGAGAGCAGGTTGATGTTTCAGTAGTATGATGAGAGCAGGTTGATGTTTCAGTAGGTAGATGAGAGCAGGTTGATGTTTCAGTAGTATGATGAGAGCAGGTTGATGTTTCAGTAGGTAGATGAGAGCAGGTTGATGTTTCAGTAGTATGATGAGAGCAGGTTGATGTTTCAGTAGTAAGATGAGAGCCAGTTGATGTTTCAGTAGTATGATTAGAGCAGGTTGATGTTTCAGTAGTAAGATGAGAGCAGGTTGATGTTTCAGCAGGTTGATGTTTCAGTAGTAAGATGAGAGCCAGTTGATGTTTCAGTAGTAAGATGAGAGCAGGTTGATGTTTCAGTAGTAAGATGAGAGCAGGTTGATGTTTCAGTAGTATGATGAGAGCAGTTTGATGTTTCAGCCGGTTGATGTTTCAGTAGTATGATGAGAGCAGGTTGATGTTTCAGTAGGTAGATGAGAGCAGGTTGATGTTTCAGTAGGTAGATGAGAGCAGGTTGATGTTTCAGTAGTATGATGAGAGCAGGTTGATGTTTCAGTAGGTAGATGAGAGCAGGTTGATGTTTCAGTAGTATGATGAGAGCAGGTTGATGTTTCAGTAGGTAGATGAGAGCAGGTTGATGTTTCAGTAGTATGATGAGAGCAGGTTGATGTTTCAGTAGTAAGATGAGAGTAGGTTGATGTTTCAGTAGTATGATGAGAGCAGGTAGATGTTTAAGTAGTAAGATGAGAGCAGTTTGATGTTTCAGTAGTATGATGAGAGCAGGTTGATGTTTCAGTAGTATGATGAGAGCAGGTTGATGTTTCAGTAGTATGATGAGAGCAGATTGATGTTTCAGTAGTATGACGAGAGCAGGTTGATGTTTCAGTAGGTTGATGTTTCAGTAGTATGATTAGAGCAGGTTGATGTTTCAGCAGGTTGATGTTTCAGCAGTTTGATGTTTCAGTAGTAAGATGAGAGCCAGTTGATGTTTCAGTAGTATGATTAGAGCAGGTTGATGTTTCAGTAGTAAGATGAGAGCAGGTTGATGTTTCAGCAGGTTGATGTTTCAGTAGTAAGATGAGAGCCAGTTGATGTTTCAGTAGTAAGATGAGAGCAGGTTGATGTTTCAGTAGTAAGATGAGAGCAGGTTGATGTTTCAGTAGTATGATGAGAGCAGTTTGATGTTTCAGCAGGTTGATGTTTCAGTAGTATGATGAGAGCAGGTTGATGTTTCAGTAGTATGATGAGAGCAGGTTGATGTTTCAGTAGTAAGATGAGAGCAGGTTGATGTTTCAGTAGTAGGATGAGAGCAGGTTGATGTTTCAGTAGTAAGATGAGAGCAGGTTGATGTTTCAGTAGTATGATGAGAGCAGGTTGATGTTTCAGTAGTATGATGAGAGCAGGTTGATGTTTCAGTAGGTAGATGAGAGCAGGTTGATGTTTCAGTAGTAAGATGAGAGCAGGTTGATGTTTCAGTAGTAAGATGAGAGCAGGTTGATGTTTCAGTAGTATGATGAGAGCAGGTTGATGTTTCAGTAGTATGATGAGAGCAGGTTGATGTTTCAGTAGTATGATGAGAGCAGGTTGATGTTTCAGTAGTATGATGAGAGCAGGTTGATGTTTCAGTAGTATGATGAGAGCAGGTTGATGTTTCAGTAGTATGATGAGAGCAGGTTGATGTTTCAGCAGGTTGATGTTTCAGTAGGTAGATGAGAGCAGGTTGATGTTTCAGTAGTAAGATGAGAGCAGGTTGATGTTTCAGTAGTAAGATGAGAGCAGGTTGATGTTTCAGTAGTAAGATGAGAGCAGGTTGATGTTTCAGTAGTATGATGAGAGCAGGTTGATGTTTCAGTAGTATGATGAGAGCAGGTTGATGTTTCAGTAGTATGATGAGAGCAGGTTGATGTTTAAGTAGTATGATGAGAGCAGTTTCATGTTTCAGTAGTATGATGAGAGCAGGTTGATGTTTCAGTAGTATGATGAGAGAAGGTTGATGTTTCAGTAGGTAGATGTTTAAGTAGTAAGATGAGAGCAGGTTGATGTTTCAGTAGTATGATGAGAGCAGTTTCATGTTTCAGTAGTATGATGAGAGCAGGTTGATGTTTCAGTAGTAAGATGAGAGCAGGTTGATGTTTCAGTAGGTAGATGTTTAAGTAGTAAGATGAGAGTAGGTTGATGTTTCAGTAGTATGATTAGAGCAGGTTGATGTTTCAGCAGGTTGATGTTTCAGTAGTAAGATGAGAGCAGGTTAACGTTTCAGTAGTATGATTAGAGCAGGTTGATGTTTCAGTAGTAAGATGAGAGCAGGTTGATGTTTCAGCAGGTTGATGTTTCAGTAGTAAGATGAGAGCCAGTTGATGTTTCAGTAGTAAGATGAGAGCAGGTTGATGTTTCAGTAGTAATATGAGAGCAGGTTGATGTTTCAGTAGTATGATGAGAGCAGGTTGATGTTTCAGCAGGTTGATGTTTCAGTAGTATGATGAGAGCAGGTAGATGTTTCAGTAGTATGATGAGAGCAGGTTGATGTTTCAGTAGTAAGATGAGAGCAGGTTGATGTTTCAGTAGTAAGATGAGAGCAGGTTGATGTTTCAGTAGTAAGATGAGAGCAGGTTGATGTTTCAGTAGTATGATGAGAGCAGGTTGATGTTTCAGTAGTATGATGAGAGCAGGTTGATGTTTCAGTAGTATGATGAGAGCAGGTTGATGTTTCAGTAGTATGATGAGAGCAGGTTGATGTTTCAGTAGTATGATGAGAGCAGGTTGATGTTTCAGTAGTAAGATGAGAGCAGGTTGATGTTTCAGTAGTATGATGAGAGCAGGTTGATGTTTCAGTAGTATGATGAGAGCAGGTTGATGTTTCAGTAGTATGATTAGAGCAGGTTGATGTTTCAGTAGTAAGATGAGAGCAGGTTGATGTTTCAGCAGGTTGATGTTTCAGTAGTAAGATGAGAGCCAGTTGATGTTTCAGTAGTAAGATGAGAGCAGGTTGATGTTTCAGTAGTAATATGAGAGCAGGTTGATGTTTCAGTAGTATGATGAGAGCAGGTTGATGTTTCAGCAGGTTGATGTTTCAGTAGTATGATGAGAGCAGGTAGATGTTTCAGTAGTATGATGAGAGCAGGTTGATGTTTCAGTAGTAAGATGAGAGCAGGTTGATGTTTCAGTAGTAAGATGAGAGCAGGTTGATGTTTCAGTAGTAAGATGAGAGCAGGTTGATGTTTCAGTAGTATGATGAGAGCAGGTTGATGTTTCAGTAGTATGATGAGAGCAGGTTGATGTTTCAGTAGTATGATGAGAGCAGGTTGATGTTTCAGTAGTATGATGAGAGCAGGTTGATGTTTCAGTAGTATGATGAGAGCAGGTTGATGTTTCAGTAGTATGATGAGAGCAGGTTGATGTTTCAGTAGTAAGATGAGAGCAGGTTGATGTTTCAGTAGTAAGATGAGAGCAGGTTGATGTTTCAGTAGTATGATGAGAGCAGGTTGATGTTTCAGTAGTAAGATGAGAGCAGTTTGATGTTTCAGTAGTATGATGAGAGCAGGTTGATGTTTCAGTAGTATGATGAGAGCAGTTTGATGTTTCAGTAGTATGATGAGAGCAGGTTGATGTTTCAGTAGTATGATGAGAGCAGGTTGATGTTTCAGTAGTATGATGAGAGCAGTTTGATGTTTCAGTAGGTTGATGTTTCAGTAGTAAGATGAGAGCAGGTTGATGTTTCAGTAGTAAGATGAGAGCAGGTTGATGTTTCAGTAGTAAGATGAGAGCAGGTTGATGTTTCAGCAGGTAGATGAGAGCAGGTTGATGTTTCAGCAGGTAGATGAGAGCAGGTTGATGTTTCAGCAGGTAGATGAGAGCAGGTTGATGTTTCAGCAGGTAGATGAGAGCAGGTTGATGTTTCAGTAGTATGATGAGAGCAGGTTGATGTTTCAGTAGTATGATGAGAGCAGGTTGATGTTTCAGTAGGTAGATGAGAGCAGGTTGATGTTTCAGTAGGTAGATGAGAGCAGGTTGATGTTTCAGTAGTATGATGAGAGCAGGTTGATGTTTCAGTAGGTAGATGAGAGCAGGTTGATGTTTCAGTAGTATGATGAGAGCAGGTTGATGTTTCAGTAGGTAGATGAGAGCAGGTTGATGTTTCAGTAGTATGATGAGAGCAGGTTGATGTTTCAGTAGTAAGATGAGAGTAGGTTGATGTTTCAGTAGTATGATGAGAGCAGGTAGATGTTTAAGTAGTAAGATGAGAGCAGTTTGATGTTTCAGTAGTATGATGAGAGCAGGTTGATGTTTCAGTAGTATGATGAGAGCAGGTTGATGTTTCAGTAGTATGATGAGAGCAGATTGATGTTTCAGTAGTATGACGAGAGCAGGTTGATGTTTCAGTAGGTTGATGTTTCAGTAGTATGATTAGAGCAGGTTGATGTTTCAGCAGGTTGATGTTTCAGCAGTTTGATGTTTCAGTAGTAAGATGAGAGCCAGTTGATGTTTCAGTAGTATGATTAGAGCAGGTTGATGTTTCAGTAGTAAGATGAGAGCAGGTTGATGTTTCAGCAGGTTGATGTTTCAGTAGTAAGATGAGAGCCAGTTGATGTTTCAGTAGTAAGATGAGAGCAGGTTGATGTTTCAGTAGTAAGATGAGAGCAGGTTGATGTTTCAGTAGTATGATGAGAGCAGTTTGATGTTTCAGCAGGTTGATGTTTCAGTAGTATGATGAGAGCAGGTTGATGTTTCAGTAGTATGATGAGAGCAGGTTGATGTTTCAGTAGTAAGATGAGAGCAGGTTGATGTTTCAGTAGTAAGATGAGAGCAGGTTGATGTTTCAGTAGTAAGATGAGAGCAGGTTGATGTTTCAGTAGTATGATGAGAGCAGGTTGATGTTTCAGTAGTATGATGAGAGCAGGTTGATGTTTCAGTAGGTAGATGAGAGCAGGTTGATGTTTCAGTAGTAAGATGAGAGCAGGTTGATGTTTCAGTAGTAAGATGAGAGCAGGTTGATGTTTCAGTAGTATAATGAGAGCAGGTTGATGTTTCAGTAGTATGATGAGAGCAGGTTGATGTTTCAGTAGTATGATGAGAGCAGGTTGATGTTTCAGTAGTAAGATGAGAGCAGGTTGATGTTTCAGTAGTATGAATAGAGCAGTTTGATGTTTCAGTAGTATGATGAGAGCAGGTTGATGTTTCAGTAGTATGATGAGAGCAGGTTGATGTTTCAGTAGTATGATGAGAGCAGGTCGATGTTTCAGGAGTATGATGAGAGCAGGTTAATGTTTCAGTAGTATGATGAGAGCAGGTTGATGTTTCAGTAGTAAGATGAGAGCAGGTTGATGTTTCAGTAGTAAGATGAGAGCAGGTTGATGTTTCAGTAGTATGATGAGAGCAGTTTGATGTTTCAGCAGGTTGATGTTTCAGCAGGTAGATGAGAGCAGGTTGATGTTTCAGTAGTATGATGAGAGCAGGTTGATGTTTCAGTAGTAAGATGAGAGCAGGTTGATGTTTCAGTAGTAATATGAGAGCAGGTTGATGTTTCAGTAGTATGATGAGAGCAGTTTGATGTTTCAGCAGGTTGATGTTTCAGTAGTAAGATGAGAGCAGGTTGATGTTTCAGTAGTATGATGAGAGCAGGTTGATGTTTCAGTAGTATGATGAGAGCAGGTTGATGTTTCAGTAGTAAGATGAGAGCCAGTTGATGTTTCAGTAGTAAGATGAGAGCAGGTTGATGTTTCAGTAGTATGATGAGAGCAGGTAGATGTTTCAGTAGTATGATGAGAGCAGGTTGATGTTTCAGCAGGTTGATGTTTCAGTAGTAAGATGAGAGCAGGTTAATGTTTCAGTAGTATGATGAGAGCAGGTTGATGTTTCAGTAGTATGATGAGAGCAGGTTGATGTTTCAGTAGTAAGATGAGAGCAGGTTGATGTTTCAGTAGTAAGATGAGAGCAGGTTGATGTTTCAGTAGTATGATGAGAGCAGGTTGATGTTTCAGTAGGTAAATGAGAGCAGGTTGATGTTTCAGTAGTAAGATGAGAGCAGGTTGATGTTTCAGTAGTATGATGAGAGCAGGTTGATGTTTCAGTAGTAAGATGAGAGCAGGTTTATGTTTCAGTAGTAAGATGAGAGCAGGTTGATGTTTCAGTAGTATGATGAGAGCAGGTTGATGTTTCAGTAGGTAGATGAGAGCAGGTTGATGTTTCAGTAGTAAGATGAGAGCAGGTTGATGTTTCAGTAGTATGATGAGAGCAGGTTGATGTTTCAGTAGTATGATTAGAGCAGGTTGATGTTTCAGTAGTAAGATGAGAGCAAGTTGATGTTTCAGTAGTAAGATGAGAGCAGGTTGATGTTTCAGTAGTATGATGAGAGCAGGTTGATGTTTCAGCAGGTTGATGTTTCAGTAGTATGATGAGAGCATGTTGATGTTTCAGTAGTAAGATGAGAGCAGGTTGATGTTTCAGCAGATTGATGTTTCAGTAGATTGATGTTTCAGCAGATTGATGTTTCAGTAGTATGATTAGAGCAGGTTGATGTTTCAGCAGGTTGATGTTTCAGTAGTATGATGAGAGCAGGTTGATGTTTCAGTAGTAAGATGAGAGCAGGTTGATGTTTCAGCAGATTGATGTTTCAGCAGATTGATGTTTCAGTAGTATGATGAGAGCAGGTTGATGTTTCAGTAGTAAGATGAGAGCAGGTTGATGTTTCAGTAGTAAGATGAGAGCAGATTGATGTTTCAGTAGTATGATGAGAGCAGGTTGATGTTTCAGTAGTAAGATGAGAGCAGGTTGATGTTTCAGTAGTAAGATGAGAGCAGGTTGATGTTTCAGTAGTAAGATGAGAGCAGGTTGATGTTTCAGTAGTAAGATGAGAGCAGGTTGATGTTTCAGTAGTAAGATGAGACTGCTCTCCTCCAAGCCTTATTAACCTTTGCTGGCTGCACACAGTAGTACTCATAAGGCTGTACACACGCACACACACACACACACACACACACACACACACACACACACACACACACACACACACACACACACACACACACACACACACACACACACACACACACACACACACACAAACACACACACACACACACATGCGTCAGGGCAGCGTAGTGTCATTTTGTCTCTGGGGACAGCGGGGAGCAGGTCCAGTACAGCTCTCATGCGGTCTTCCTATCAGGCTGAGCAGAGCTCTGAGCCAGGAGGACAGCTCCACTGTGGTCTTCCCATCAGGCTGAGCAGAGCTCTGAGCCAGGAGGACAGCTCCACCGTCTCCTCCTAACTTGCTTAATGTAATTAAAGTTGAGAAAGGTTAAAGTTTGATGCTGAGGAGAGAAGAGGGCCCTTCCTCCCGGGCTAGGACAGGACGGGGAACCTCGTCAGAGAGACTAAACGGTAACTCCTGGGTCCGGTGCCGTTAAACAGAGGAGACGCGGTGGAAGGGACGAACCACCAGACCAACATCCACAGCCATGATTAGGTGTTAGGGCTGAGAGGAGAGGACTCATCCACAACCATGATCAGGGGGTAGATACGTCAGACCTCTGGGACACCTGTCTCCTGGGTCCACTCAGAGACACTGAAGAACACATCTGTAGCATAACCAATACAACAGGAATGTCTACTTGGATATAGCTTGGTCGATGTAAAGGGGTATTCAGTGGTTTGGAAATGAAACTGCTCTGTGTATAAGCGAGGTTTATGGCGGTACGACGCTCGCGTCAGAGAGAACTCTTCCTGTGTGGAAGGGTAAGAGACCTCGGTTTGTCAGCACCACAGCACCGCCATCTAAGAGCAGGAACACACACACACACACACACACACACACACACACACACACACACACACACACACACACACACACACACACACACACACACACACACACACACACACTCCCTCTCTCAGAGAACATTAGGTCATCTACTAAAGCCAGACCAGAGGTCTTTCAGGTTGAAGAGCTCTGAAACATGTTGTCCTGGATCAGAGGAGGAGGACAAGGTTTTATGGATGTGTCAGTTGAGGAGGAGGACGAGGGGTTTGTTGATGTGTCAGTTGATTAAGTCGTCCCATAGAGGAGGAAGACGAGAGGTTTGTTGATGTGTCAGTTGATTCAGTCGTCCCACAGAGGAGAAGGACGAGGGGTTTGTTGATGTGTCAGTTGATTCAGTCGTCCCATAGAGGAGGAGGACGAGGGGTTTGTTGATGTGTCAGTTGATTCAGTCGTCCCATAGAGGAGGACGAGGGGTTTGTTGATGTGTCAGTTGATTCAGTCGTCCCATAGAGGAGGAGGACGAGGGGTTTGTTGATGTGTCAGTTGATTCAGTCGTCCCATAGAGGAGGAGGACGAGGGGTTTGTTGATGTGTCAGTTGATTCAGTCGTCCCATAGAGGAGGAGGACGAGGGGTTTGTTGATGTGTCAGTTGATTCAGTCGTCCCATAGAGGAGGAGGACGAGGGGTTTGTTGATGTGTCAGTTGATTCAGTCGTCCCATAGAGGAGGACGAGGGGTTTGTTGATGTGTCAGTTGATTCAGTCATCCCATGGAGGAGGACGAGGGGTTTGTTGATGTGTCAGTTGATTCAGTCGTCCCATAGAGGAGGACGAGGGGTTTGTTGATGTGTCAGTTGATTCAGTCGTCCCACAGAGGAGGAGGACGAGACGTTTGTTGATGTGTCTGTTGATTCAGTCGTCCCACAGAGGAGGAGGACGAGGGGTTTGTTGATATGTCAGTTGATTCAGTCGTCCCATAGAGGAGGGGTTTGTTGATGTGTCAGCTGATAAAGTCGTCCCACAGAGGAGGAGGACGAGGGGTTTGTTGATGTGTCAGTTGATTCAGTCGTCCCATAGAGGAGGGGTTTGTTGATGTGTCAGTTGATTCAGTCGTCCCATAGAGGAGGACGAGGGGTTTGTTGATGTGTCAGGTGACTCAGTCGTCCCATAGAGGAGGAAGACGAGGGGTTTGTTGATGTGTCAGTTGATACAGTGGTCCCATAGAGGAGGATGAAGAGGGGTTTGTTAATGTGTCAGTTGATTCAGTCGTCCCATAGAGGAGGAGGAGGGGTTTGTTGATGTGTCAGTTGATTCAGTCGTCCCATAGAGGAGGAGGACGAGGGGTTTGTTGATGTGTCAGTTGATTCAGTTGTCCCATAGAGGATGACGAGGGGTTTGTTGATGTGTCAGTTGATTCAGTCGTCCCATAGAGGAGGAGGACGAGGGGTTTGTTGATGTGTCAGTTAATTCATTCGTCCCACAGAGGAGGACGAGGGGTTTGTTGATGTGTCAGTTGATTCAGTCGTCCCATAGAGGAGGAGGACGAGGGGTTTGTTGATGTGTCAGTTGATTCAGTCGTCCCATAGAGGAGGACGAGGGGTTTGTTGATGTATCAGTTGATTCTGTCGTCCCATAGAGGAAGACGAGGGGTTTGTTGATGTGTCAGTTGATTCAGTCGTCCCATAGTGGAGGACGAGGGGTTTGTTGATGTGTCAGTTGATTCAGTCGTCCCATAGAGGAGGAGGACGAGGGGTTTGTTGATGTGTCAGGTGATTCAGTGGTCCCATAGAGGAGGACGAGGGGTTTGTTGATGTGTCAGTTGAGTCAGTCGTCCCATAGAGGAGGAGGACGAGGGGTTTGTTGATGTGTAAGTTGATTCAGTCGTCCCATAGAGGAGGAGGACGAGGGGTTTGTTGATGTGTCAGTTGATATAGTCTTCCCATAGAGGAGGAGGACGAGGGGTTTGTTGATGTGTCAGTTGATTCAGTCGTCCCATAGAGGAGGAGGAGGGGGGCTTGTTGATGTGTCAGTTGAGTCAGTCGTCCCATAGAGGAGGAGGACGAGGGGTTTGTTGATGTGTCAGTTGATACAGTCGTCCCATAGAGGAGGAGGACGAGGGGTTTGTTAATGTGTCAGTTGATACAGTGGTCCCATAGAGGACGACGAGGGGTTTGTTGATGTGTCAGTTGATTCAGTCGTCCCATAGAGGAGGACGAGGGGTTTGTTGATGTGTCAGTTGATTCAGTCGTCCCATAGAGGAGGACGAGGGGTTTGTTGATGTGTCAGTTGATAACGTCGTCCCACAGAGGAGGACGAGGGGTTTGTTGATGTGTCAGTTGATACAGTCGTCCCATAGAGGAGGAGGACGAGGGGTTTGTTGATGTGTCAGTTGATTCAGTCGTCCCACAGAGGAGGACGAGGGGTTTGTTGATGTGTCTGTTGATTCAGTCGTCCCATAGAGGAGGACGAGGGGTTTGTTAATGTGTCAGTTGATTCAGTCGTCCCATAGAGGAGGAGGACGAGGGGTTTGTTGATGTGTCAGTTGATTCAGTGGTCCCATAGAGGAGGACGAGGGGTTTGTTGATGTGTCAGTTGATACAGTGGTCCCATAGAGGAGGACGAGGGGTTTGTTGATGTGTCAGTTGATTCAGTCGCCCCATAGAGGAGGAGGACGAGGGGTTTGTTGATGTGTCAGTTGATTCAGTCGTCCCCTAGAGGAGGACGAGGGGTTATTTGATGTGTCAGTTGATACAGTGGTCCCACAGAGGAGAACGAGGGGTTTGTTGATGTGTCAGTTGATTCAGTCGTCCCATAGAGGAGGACGAGGGGTTTGTTGATGTGTGAGTTGATTCAGTCGTCCCACAGAGGAGGAAGACGAGGGGTTTGTTGATGTGTCAGTTGATTCAGTCGTCCCATAGAGGAGGACGAGGGGTTTGTTGATTCAGTCGTCCCATAGAGGAGGAAGAGGGGTTTGTTGATGTGTCAGTTGATTCAGTCGTCCCATAGAGGAGGACGAGGGGTTTGTTGATGTGTCAGTTGATTCAGTCGTCCAATAGAGGAGGAAGACGAGAGGTTTGTTGATGTGTCTGTTGATTCAGTGGTCCCACAGAGGAGGAGGACGAGGGGTTTGTTGATGTGTCAGTTGATTCAGTCGTCCCAGAGAGGAGGAGGAGGGGTTTGTTGATGTGTCAGTTGATTCAGTCGTCCCATAGAGGAGGACGAGGGGTTTGTTGATGTGTCAGTTGATTCAGTCGTCCCATAGAGGAGGACGAGGGGTTTGTTGATGTGTCAGTTGATTCAGTCGTCCCATAGAGGAGGACGAGGGGTTTGTTGATGTGTCAGTTGATTCAGTCGTCCCATAGAGGAGGACGAGGGGTTTGTTGATGTGTCAGTTGATTCAGTCGTCCCATAGAGGAGGACGAGGGGTTTGTTGATGTGTCAGTTGAGTCAGTCGTCCCATAGAGGAGGAGGACGAGGGGTTTGTTGATGTGTCAGTTGATTCAGTCGTCCCATAGAGGAGGAGGACGAGAGGTTTGTTGATGTGTCTGTTGATTCAGTCGTCCCATAGAGGAGGAGGACGAGCGGTTTGTTGATTTGTCTGTTGATTCAGTCGTCCCATAGAGGAGGAGGACGAGAGGTTTGTTGATGTGTCAGTTGATATAGTTGTCCCATAGAGGAGGAGGACGAGGGGTTTGTTGATGTGTCAGTTGATTCAGTCGTCCCATAGAGGAGGGGTTTGTTGATGTGTCAGTTGATAAAGTCGTCCCACAGAGGAGGAGGACGAGGGGTTTGTTGATGTGTCAGTTGATTCAGTCGTCCCATAGAGGAGGGGTTTGTTGATGTGTCAGTTGATAAAGTCGTCCCATAGAGGAGGGGTTTGTTGATGTGTCAGTTGATTCAGTCGTCCCATAGAGGAGGACGAGGGGTTTGTTGATGTGTCAGTTGATACAGTGGTCCCACAGAGGAGGACGAGGGGTTTGTTGATGTGTCTGTTGATTCAGTCGTCCCACAGAGGAGGAGGACGAGGGGTTTGTTGATGTGTCAGTTGATTCAGTCGTCCCACAGAGGAGGACGAGGGGTTTGTTGATGTGTCAGTTGATTCAGTCGTCCCATAGAGGAGGACGACGAGGGGTTTGTTGATGTGTCAGTTGATTCAGTCGTCCCATAGAGGACGACGAGGGGTTTGTTGATGTGTCAGTTGATTCAGTCGTCCCATAGAGGAGGACGAGGGGTTTGTTGATGTGTCAGTTAATTCAGTCGTCTCATAGAGGAGGACGAGGGGTTTGTTGATGTGTCAGTTGATTCAGTCGTCCCATAGAGGAGGACGAGGGGTTTGTTGATGTGTCAGTTGATTCAGTCGTCCCATAGAGGAGGACGAGGGGTTTGTTGATGTGTCAGTTGATTCAGTCGTCCCACAGAGGAGGACGAGGGGTTTGTTGATGTGTCAGGTGATTCAGTCGTCCCATAGAGGAGGACGAGGGGTTTATTAATGTGTCAGTTGATTCAGTCGTCCCACAGAGGAGGAAGACGAGAGGTTTGTTGATGTGTCAGTTGATTCAGTGGTCCCACAGAGGAGGAGGACGAGGGGTTTGTTGATGTGTCAGTTGATTCAGTGGTTCCACAGAGGAGGAAGACGAGAGGTTTGTTGATGTGTCAGTTGATTCAGTCGTCCCATAGAGGAGGACGAGGGGTTTGTTGATGTGTCAGTTGATTCAGTCGTCCCATAGAGGAGGAAGACGAGAGGTTTGTTGATGTGTCAGTTGATTCAGTGGTCCCACAGAGGAGGAGGACGAGGGGTTTGTTGATGTGTCAGTTGATTCAGTGGTCCCACAGAGGAGGAGGAGGGGTTTGTTAATGTGTCAGGTGATTCAGTCGTCCCATAGAGGAGGAGGAGGGGTTTGTTGATGTGTCAGTTGATTCAGTTGTCCCATAGAGGAGGAGGACGAGGGGTTTGTTGATGTGTCAGTTGATTCAGTCGTCCCATAGAGGAGGACGAGGGGTTTGTTGATGTGTCAGTTGATTCAGTCGTCCCATAGAGGAGGACGAGGGGTTTGTTGATGTGTCAGTTGATTCAGACGTCCCATAGAGGAGGACGAGGGGTTTGTTGATGTGTCAGTTGATTCAGTCGTCCCACAGAGGAGGAGGACGAGGGGTTTGTTGATGTGTCAGTTGATTCAGTCGTCCCATAGAGGAGGAGGACGAGGGGTTTGTTGATGTGTCAGTTGATTCAGTCGTCCCATAGAGGAGGAGGACGAGGGGTTTGTTGATGTGTCAGTTGATTCAGTCGTCCCATAGAGGAGGAGGACGAGGGGTTTGTTGATGTGTCAGTTGATTCAGTCGTCCCATAGAGGAGGACGAGGGGTTTGTTGATGTGTCAGTTGATTCAGTCATCCCATAGAGGAGGACGAGGGGTTTGTTGATGTGTCAGTTGATTCAGTCGTCCCATAGAGGAGGACGAGGGGTTTGTTGATGTGTCAGTTGATTCAGTCGTCCCACAGAGGAGGAGGACGAGACGTTTGTTGATGTGTCTGTTGATTCAGTCGTCCCACAGAGGAGGAGGACGAGGGATTTGTTGATATGTCAGTTGATTCAGTCGTCCCATAGAGGAGGGGTTTGTTGATGTGTCAGTTGATAATGTCGTCCCACAGAGGAGGAGGACGAGGGGTTTGTTGATGTGTCAGTTGATTCAGTCGTCCCATAGAGGAGGGGTTTGTTGATGTGTCAGTTGATTCAGTCGTCCCATAGAGGAGGACGAGGGGTTTGTTGATGTGTCAGGTGACTCAGTCGTCCCATAGAGGAGGAAGACGAGGGGTTTGTTGATGTGTCAGTTGATACAGTGGTCCCATAGAGGAGGAGGAAGAGGGGTTTGTTAATGTGTCAGTTGATTCAGTCGTCCCATAGAGGAGGAGGAGGGGTTTGTTGATGTGTCAGTTGATTCAGTCGTCCCATAGAGGAGGAGGACGAGGGGTTTGTTGATGTGTCAGTTGATTCAGTCGTCCCATAGAGGATGACGAGGGGTTTGTTGATGTGTCAGTTGATTCAGTCGTCCCATAGAGGAGGAGGACGAGGGGTTTGTTGATGTGTCAGTTAATTCATTCGTCCCACAGAGGAGGACGAGGGGTTTGTTGATGTGTCAGTTGATACCATCGTCCCATAGAGGAGGAGGACGAGGGGTTTGTTGATGTGTCAGTTGATTCAGTCGTCCCATAGAGGAGGACGAGGGTTTTGTTGATGTATCAGTTGATTCTGTCGTCCCATAGAGGAAGACGAGGGGTTTGTTGATGTGTCAGTTGATTCAGTCGTCCCATAGAGGAGGACGAGGGGTTTGTTGATGTGTCAGTTTATTCAGTCGTCCCATAGAGGAGGAGGACGAGGGGTTTGTTGATGTGTCAGGTGATTCAGTGGTCCCATAGAGGAGGACGAGGGGTTTGTTGATGTGTCAGTTGAGTCAGTCGTCCCATAGAGGAGGAGGACGAGGGGTTTGTTGATGTGTCAGTTGATTCAGTCGTCCCATAGAGGAGGAGGACGAGGGGTTTGTTGATGTGTCAGTTGATATAGTCTTCCCATAGAGGAGGAGGACGAGGGGTTTGTTGATGTGTCAGTTGATTCAGTCGTCCCATAGAGGAGGAGGACGAGGGGTTTGTTGATGTGTCAGTTGATTCAGTCGTCCCATAGAGGAGGAGGACGAGGGGTTTGTTGATGTGTCAGGTGATTCAGTGGTCCCATAGAGGAGGACGAGGGGTTTGTTGATGTGTCAGTTGAGTCAGTCGTCCCATAGAGGAGGAGGACGAGGGGTTTGTTGATGTGTCAGTTGATTCAGTCGTCCCATAGAGGAGGAGGACGAGGGGTTTGTTGATGTGTCAGTTGATATAGTCTTCCCATAGAGGAGGAGGACGAGGGGTTTGTTGATGTGTCAGTTGATTCAGTCGTCCCATAGAGGAGGAGGACGAGGGGTTTGTTGATGTGTCAGTTGATTCAGTCGTCCCATAGAGGAGGAGGACGAGGGGTTTGTTGATGTGTCAGGTGATTCAGTGGTCCCATAGAGGAGGACGAGGGGTTTGTTGATGTGTCAGTTGAGTCAGTCGTCCCATAGAGGAGGAGGACGAGGGGTTTGTTGATGTGTCAGTTGATTCAGTCGTCCCATAGAGGAGGAGGACGAGGGGTTTGTTGATGTGTCAGTTGATATAGTCTTCCCATAGAGGAGGAGGACGAGGGGTTTGTTGATGTGTCAGTTGATTCAGTCGTCCCATAGAGGAGGAGGACGAGTGGCTTGTTGATGTGTCAGTTGAGTCAGTCGTCCCATAGAGGAGGAGGACGAGGGGTTTGTTGATGTGTCAGTTGATACAGTCGTCCCATAGAGGAGGAGGACGAGGGGTTTGTTGATGTGTAAGTTGAGTCAGTCGTCCCATAGAGGAGGAGGACGAGGGGTTTGTTGATGTGTCAGTTGATTCAGTCGTCCCATAGAGGAGGAGGACGAGGGGTTTGTTGATGTGTCAGTTGATATAGTCTTCCCATAGAGGAGGAGGACGAGGGGTTTGTTGATGTGTCAGTTGATTCAGTCGTCCCATAGAGGAGGAGGACGAGGGGTTTGATGATGTGTCAGTTGATTCAGTCGTCCCATAGAGGAGGAGGACGAGGGGTTTGTTGATGTGTCAGGTGATTCAGTGGTCCCATAGAGGAGGACGAGGGGTTTGTTGATGTGTCAGTTGAGTCAGTCGTCCCATAGAGGAGGAGGACGAGGGGTTTGTTGATGTGTCAGTTGATTCAGTCGTCCCATAGAGGAGGAGGACGAGGGGTTTGTTGATGTGTCAGTTGATATAGTCGTCCCATAGAGGAGGAGGACGAGGGGTTTGTTGATGTGTCAGTTGATTCAGTCGTCCCATAGAGGAGGAGGACGAGGGGTTTGTTGATGTGTCAGTTGATTCAGTCGTCCCATAGAGGAGGAGGACGAGGGGTTTGTTGATGTGTCAGGTGATTCAGTGGTCCCATAGAGGAGGACGAGGGGTTTGTTGATGTGTCAGTTGAGTCAGTCGTCCCATAGAGGAGGAGGACGAGGGGTTTGTTGATGTGTCAGTTGATTCAGTCGTCCCATAGAGGAGGAGGACGAGGGGTTTGTTGATGTGTCAGTTGATATAGTCTTCCCATAGAGGAGGAATGACGAGGGGTTTGTTGATGTGTCAGTTGATTCAGTCGTCCCATAGAGGAGGAGGACGAGTGGCTTGTTGATGTGTCAGTTGAGTCAGTCGTCCCATAGAGGAGGAGGACGAGGGGTTTGTTGATGTGTCAGTTGATACAGTCGTCCCATAGAGGAGGAGGACGAGGGGTTTGTTAATGTGTCAGTTGATACAGTGGTCCCATAGAGGACGACGAGGGGTTTGTTGATGTGTCAGTTGATTCAGTCGTCCCATAGAGGAGGACGAGGGGTTTGTTGATGTGTCAGTTGATTCAGTCGTTCCATAGAGGAGGACGAGGGGTTTGTTGATGTGTCAGTTGATAACGTCGTCCCACAGAGGAGGACGAGGGGTTTGTTGATGTGTCAGTTGATACAGTCGTCCCATAGAGGAGGAGGACGAGGGGTTTGTTGATGTGTCAGTTGATTCAGTCGACCCACAGAGGAGGACGAGGGGTTTGTTGATGTGTCTGTTGATTCAGTCGTCCCATCGAGGAGGACGAGGGGTTTGTTAATGTGTCAGTTGATTCAGTCATCCCATAGAGGAGGAGGACGAGGGGCTTGTTGATGTGTCAGTTGATTCAGTGGTCCCATAGAGGAGGACGAGGGGTTTGTTGATGTGTCAGTTGATTCAGTCGTCCCATAGAGGAGGAGGACGAGGGGTTTGTTGATGTGTCAGTTGATATAGTCTTCCCATAGAGGAGGAGGACGAGGGGTTTGTTGATGTGTCAGTTGATTCAGTCGTCCCATAGAGGAGGAGGACGAGGGGTTTGTTGATGTGTCAGTTGATTCAGTCGTCCCATAGAGGAGGAGGACGAGGGGTTTGTTGATGTGTCAGGTGATTCAGTGGTCCCATAGAGGAGGACGAGGGGTTTGTTGATGTGTCAGTTGAGTCAGTCGTCCCATAGAGGAGGAGGACGAGGGGTTTGTTGATGTGTCAGTTGATTCAGTCGTCCCATAGAGGAGGAGGACGAGGGGTTTGTTGATGTGTCAGTTGATATAGTCTTCCCATAGAGGAGGAGGACGAGGGGTTTGTTGATGTGTCAGTTGATTCAGTCGTCCCATAGAGGAGGAGGACGAGTGGCTTGTTGATGTGTCAGTTGAGTCAGTCGTCCCATAGAGGAGGAGGACGAGGGGTTTGTTGATGTGTCAGTTGATACAGTCGTCCCATAGAGGGGGAGGACGAGGGGTTTGTTAATGTGTCAGTTGATACAGTGGTCCCATAGAGGACGACGAGGGGTTTGTTGATGTGTCAGTTGATTCAGTCGTCCCATAGAGGAGGACGAGGGGTTTGTTGATGTGTCAGTTGATTCAGTCGTCCCATAGAGGAGGACGAGGGGTTTGTTGATGTGTCAGTTGATAACGTCGTCCCACAGAGGAGGACGAGGGGTTTGTTGATGTGTCAGTTGATACAGTCGTCCCATAGAGGAGGAGGACGAGGGGTTTGTTGATGTGTCAGTTGATTCAGTCGACCCACAGAGGAGGACGAGGGGTTTGTTGATGTGTCTGTTGATTCAGTCGTCCCATCGAGGAGGACGAGGGGTTTGTTAATGTGTCAGTTGATTCAGTCGTCCCATAGAGGAGGAGGACGAGGGGCTTGTTGATGTGTCAGTTGATTCAGTGGTCCCATAGAGGAGGACGAGGGGTTTGTTGATGTGTCAGTTGATTCAGTCGTCCCATAGAGGAGGATGACGAGGGGTTTGTTGATGTGTCAGTTGATATAGTCTTCCCATAGAGGAGGAGGACGAGGGGTTTGTTGATGTGTCAGTTGATTCAGTCTTCCCATAGAGGAGGAGGACGAGTGGCTTGTTGATGTGTCAGTTGAGTCAGTCGTCCCATAGAGGAGGAGGACGAGGGGTTTGTTGATGTGTCAGTTGATACAGTCGTCCCATAGAGGAGGAGGACGAGGGGTTTGTTAATGTGTCAGTTAATACAGTGGTCCCATAGAGGACGACGAGGGGTTTGTTGATGTGTCAGTTGATTCAGTCGTCCCATAGAGGAGGACGAGGGGTTTGTTGATGTGTCAGTTGATTCAGTCGTCCCATAGAGGAGGACGAGGGGTTTGTTGATGTGTCAGTTGATAACGTCGTCCCACAGAGGAGGACGAGGGGTTTGTTGATGTGTCAGTTGATACAGTCGTCCCATAGAGGAGGAGGACGAGGGGTTTGTTGATGTGTCAGTTGATTCAGTCGACCCACAGAGGAGGACGAGGGGTTTGTTGATGTGTCTGTTGATTCAGTCGTCCCATCGAGGAGGACGAGGGGTTTGTTAATGTGTCAGTTGATTCAGTCGTCCCATAGAGGAGGAGGACGAGGGGCTTGTTGATGTGTCAGTTGATTCAGTGGTCCCATAGAGGAGGACGAGGGGTTTGTTGATGTGTCAGTTGATACAGTCGTCCCATAGAGGAGGAGGAAGAGGGGTTTGTTAATGTGTCAGTTGATTCAGTCGTCCCATAGAGGAGGACGAGGGGTTTGTTCATGTGTCAGTTGATACAGTGGTCCCACAGAGGAGGACGAGGGGTTTGTTGATGTGTCAGTTGATTCAGTCGTCCCATAGAGGAGGACGAGGGGTTTGTTGATGTGTCAGTTGATTCAGTCGTCCCACAGAGGAGGAAGACGAGGGGTTTGTTGATGTGTCAGTTGATTCAGTCGTCCCATAGAGGAGGACGAGGGGTTTGTTGATGTGTCAGTTGATTCAGTCGTCCCATAGAGGAGGACGAGGGGTTTGTTGATGTGTCAGTTGATTCAGTCGTCCCATAGAGGAAGACGAGGGGTTTGTTGATGTGTCAGTTGATTCAGTCGTCCCATAGAGGAGGACGAGGGGTTTGTTAATGTGTCAGTTGATTCAGTCGTCCCATAGAGGAGGACGAGGGGTTTGTTGATGTGTCAGTTGATTCAGTCGTCCCACAGAGGAGGAGGAAGAGGGGTTTGTTGATGTGTCAGTTGATTTAGTCGTCCCATAGAGGAGGAGGACAAGGGGTTTGTTGATGTGTCAGTTGATTCAGTCGTCCCATAGAGGAGGAGGACGAGGGGTTTGTTGATGTGTCAGTTGATTCAGTCGTCCCATAGAGGAGGAGGACGAGGGGTTTGTTGATGTGTCAGTTGATTCAGTCGTCCCATAGAGGAGGAGGACGAGGGGTTTGTTGATGTGTCAGTTGATTCAGTCGTCCCATAGAGGAGGAGGACGAGGGGTTTGTTGATGTGTCAGTTGATTCAGTCGTCCCTTAGAGGAGGACGAGGGGTTTGTTGATGTGTCTGTTGATTCAGTCGTCCCATAGAGGAGGACGAGGGGTTTGCTGATGTGTCAGTTGATTCAGTCGTCCCATAGAGGAGGACGAGGGGTTTGTTGATGTGTCAGTTGATTCAGTCGTCCCATAGAGGAGGAAGACGAGAGGTTTGTTGATGTGTCAGTTGATTCAGTCGTCCCATAGAGGAGGACGAGGGGTTTGTTGATGTGTCAGTTGATTCAGTCGTCCCATAGAGGAGGACGAGGTTTTTGTTGATGTGTCAGTTGACTCAGTCGTCCCACAGAGGAGGACGAGGGGTTTGTTGATGTGTCAGTTGATTCAGTCGTCCCATAGAGGAGGACGAGGGGTTTGTTGATGTGTCAGTTGATACAGTCGTCCCATAGAGGAGGACGAGGGGTTTGTTGATGTGTCAGTTGATTCATTCGTCCCATAGAGGAGGAGGACGAGGGGTTTGTTGATGTGTCAGTTGATACCGTCGTCCCACAGAGGAGGACGAGGGGTTTGTTGATGTGTCAGTTGATTCAGTCGTCCCATAGAGGAGGAGGACGAGGGGTTTGTTGATGTGTCAGTTGATACCATCGTCCCATAGAGGAGGAGGACGAGGGGTTTGTTGATGTGTCAGTTGATACCGTCGTCCCACAGATTAGGACGAGGGGTTTGTTGATGTGTCAGTTGATACCATCGTCCCATAGAGGAGGACGAGGGGTTTGTTAATGTGTCAGTTGATTCAGTCGTCCCACAGAGGAGGAAGACGAGGGGTTTGTTAATGTGTCATCTACAGCCTGTCCCCTCTTGGCCCGGTGAAACCCACATTTCTCTGTAGATGATGGTTTTCTTTGTCCGCCTCCCGTCACAACGCTCTTCTCCTCCTCAGCTCTCAATGAACCTCTGAATGAGCTCAAACAGCTGTCATGCAAAACGACTGAATTTCATTACAAATTAATTTATCTGATCTTAATGCTATTACAGGTTTTTTTTTTAACTACCACCACCCACCCCCTTCCTCTCCATCAGTCCCCCCCCCCCCCCCTTTCTTTTCGTACCCAAATCATAATTATTTAGCGCTCCGGGCAACAATCTATAGTAGCTCACCAACATAACAAATAAACACTGGTGCAGTGGATCATTTGTAAAAGAGATGGTTAATAGAAACATCATTAATATAAAATCATGTTTTATAGAGGGTTTTTACTAGAGTTCGTTTTGTCTGTCCAAATTGGCATTCTGTTGATTACCTGTCGTCAGGGGACGTCTTGGAGATTTGATTACAGAGATATGTGCCATATTTAACGAAAAGTCTACATCGTGATGCTGTCTTAGGCTTTCCTTCAGTTACTAGCAAACATTTTGTATATATGGGAGTGGCCCTAAATCTATTTGTGGCCTGTGTACAGTATGTAGTCTACACATGCCTTAAATCAAACCTTGTCTCTCCAACACCGGCTAAATGACAACCACTGTATATATATATTGACCCTATATAAATCAATTAATTACATCAACTAATGAATGTTGTAATTATTGGTTTCCACATAAGCGTAAACACAACCTGGATACGACCTGCTCGTCTAATTATATAAAATAAACTGAAATGATGAAGTCTTGTTGCAAACCATTATGATTGACAGAACCCAGTGACATGGACGGAACCCAGTAACATGGACGGAACCCAGTGACATGGACGGAACCCAGTAACATGGACGGAACCCAGTAACATGGACGGAACCCAGTAACATGGACAGAACCCAGTAACATGGACAGAACCCAGTAACATGGACAGAACCTAGTAACATGGACGGAACCCAGTAACATGGACAGAACCCAGTAACATGGACGGAACCCAGTGACATGGACAGAACCCAGTAACATGGACAGAATCCAGTAACATGGACAGAACCCAGTAACCTGGACAGAACCCAGTAACATGGACAGAACCCTGTAACATGGACGGAACCCAGTAACATGGACAGAACCCAGTAACATGGACAGAACCCTGTAACATGGACAGAACCCAGTAACATGGACGGAACCCAGTAACATGGGCAGAACCTAGTAACATGGAGAGAACCCAGTAACATGGGCAGAACCCAGTAACATGAACAGAACCCAGTAACATGGACAGAACCCAGTTACATGGACAGAACCCAGTAACATGGACAGAACCCTGTAACATGGACAGAACCCAGTAACATGGACGGAACCCAGTAACATGGACAGAATCCAGTAACATGGACAGAACCCAGTAACCTGGACAGAACCCGGTAACATGGACAGAACCCTGTAACATGGACGGAACCCAGTAACATGGACAGAACCCAGTAACATGGACAGAACCCTGTAACATGGACAGAACCCAGTAACATGGACGGAACCCAGTAACATGGGCAGAACCTAGTAACATGGAGAGAACCCAGTAACATGGGCAGAACCCAGTAACATGAACAGAACCCAGTAACATGGACAGAACCCTGTAACATGGACAGAACCCAGTAACATGGCCAGAACCCTGTAACATGGACAGAACCCAGTTACATGGACAGAACCCAGTAACATGGACAGAACCCTGTAACATGGACAGAACCCAGTAACATGGCCTTATCATGTATTAAACATGTAAAAGGTCAGCGTTTTAATCATTTGATTCCTTGTCACTTCCCACTTCGTCTGGATTGTCTAATCCGTGCCAGATTAAAAACACCCTTTCCTGTTTGGATAGCTGGCAAGCCCATAATCTCTGATTCTCAAGAAAAATCCTATTAAGATCACGTTCAGTTTAACACCCCGTCCGTTGTTACGGCAACGCACAATCTGCATCTTCACCGTAGCACTTGTAATTGAGGGTACAGTGCCCCTGTTAGACGACGGGGGCTGGTAATGTTGAGGACGTCTGTCAAGAGGAACCAGAGAATCAGTGAGTCTCACTTGGGGGGTGGGGGGGGTCCCTCAGGGCTGAGCCACGGGTGGGGGTACAGAGGGGATTCAGGGGGGGGTACAGGGGCATCATCAACCTCTCCACCAGTTGTCAGATAGAGAGGATTTGACTGATTTAAGCAATATTCCTGTGTGTTCTGGTGTAAGGAACATTCTGGAAACTAATTTCACTTTCAAGCCTTCTCTCTCTCTCTCTCTCTCTCTCTCTGTCTCTCTCCCTCTCTCTCTCTCTCTCTCTCTCTCTCTCTCTCTCTCTCTCTCTCTCTCTCTCTCTCTCTCTGTCTCTCTCTCTGTCTCTCTCTCTGTCTCTCTCTCTGTCTCTCTCTCTCTCTGTCTCTCTCTCTGTCTCTCTCTCTGTCTCTCTCTCTGTCTCTCTCTCTGTCTCTCTCTCTCTCTCTCCCTCCTCTGCAACTTTCATCTCTTCTATAAAAACGCAGATTTTCCAGTATAGAGAGTTGCAACACGCTTGACGTGGGTGGCAGGCGTCAGCTTTGTATGGTAAAGCCACTTACACCCCTCTGGTGAAGAGCTGACGTTCAAATTGCCCTCACCTACGCGCCATAGCAACCACAAAGCAATGACTGGCAAGGAAGGCAGGGGAGCGGATGTCTTTTCATTGGCGGTGGAGCCATAGCTGAGCTGTGATTCATCATCATAACGTCCTGTCTGTCCATTAGAGATGACCTCATAAAGACACCACTCATCTGCCTCACCTGTTGTCAACCTTCCACTTCATACAGACCTGCCTGATAGTTCCAGCGCCTTCAGAAAGTACACAAACCTCTTGATTTTATTCCACATTTTGTTGCTGGAATAAAATGTTTTAATTAATATATCTATTTTTTTTTATCTCATGCTTCTACAATACCTCATAGAAAGTGAAAACATGTTTTTAGAAATTTTTGCAAATGTATTAAAAAATTCCATAAATAAATATGTAATTTACATAAGGATTCACACACCTGAGTCAATACTTTGTAGAATAACCTAAGAGATTACAGCTGTTAGTCTTTCTGGGTAAGTCTCTAAGAGCTGTTAGTCTTTCTGGGTAAGTCTCTAAGAGCTTTCCAGACATGGATTTTGCAACATTTGCCCATTTTTATTGAAATAACTCTTCAAGCTCTGTCAAGTTAGTTGTCTATCATTGCTAGACAGACATTTTCAGGTCTTTCCATATATTTTTAAGTAGATTTCAGTTAAAACTGTAACTCTGCCTCTCAGGAACATTCACTGTTTTCTTGGTAAGCAACTCCAGTGTAGATTTGGCCTTGTGTTGTAGGTTGTTGTCCTGCTGAAGGGTGAATTCTCCCAGTGTCTGTTGGAAAACAGAAGGAACCAGGTTTTTCTCTAAGATTTTCCCTGTTTCTTAGCTCCATTACGTTTATTTTTCATCCTGAAAATCTCCCCAGTCCTTAATGATGACAAGCATGCCCATAACATGATGCAGCCACCACTTTACTTGAACATATGGAGAGTGGTACTCAGTAGCAGAGTAACACCATGTATTCAGGACAACATAACATTTCTTTGCCACATTTATTACTTTAGTGACTTGTTGCAAACAGGAAGCATTTTTTGGAATATGTGTATTCTGTACAGGCTTCCTTCTTTTCACTCTGTCAATTAGGTTAATATTGTGGAGTAACTACAATGTTGTTGATTCATCCTCAGTTTTTAACCTATCACATTCATTAAACTGTTTTAATGTCACCATTGGCCTCATTGTCAAATCCCTGAGTTTCCTTCCTCTCTGGCAACTGAGTTAGGAAGGACGTCTGTACTGTATCTCTGTAGTGACTGGGTGTATTGATACACCATCCGAAGTGTAATTAATAACTTCACTCTGATCAAAAGTGAAATTCAATGTCTGCTTTTTTTGGTGTTTCCCCAGCTACCAATAGGGGCCCTTCTTTTTGCGAGGCATTGGAAAAACCTCCCTGCTCTTTGTGATTGAGATTTGAAAGGCACCGTTTGACCTGATGGACTTTTCAGGTAATTTTATGCGTGAGGTACAGGTAGTCATTCAATAAACGTTGTTATTGCATACAGATTGAGTCCACGCAACAGATTATATGACTTATTAATTAAGCACATTTTTACTCTGGAACTTACTTAGTCTTGTCATAAAACGTGTAGAATATTTATTAATTTAAGGCATTTCAGCTTTTCATTTGTAATTCATGTCATAAAAAAAAACACAACATATTTCCACTTTGTGTGTAAGTCAGTGACGAAAGAAAGATAAGGCTAGGGATTGGTCCTCTGTGATAGGAGAAAGATAAGGCTAGGGATTGGTCCTCTATGATAGGAGAAAGATAAGGATAGGGATTGGTCCTCTGTGATAGGAGAAAGATAAGGCTAGGGATTGGTCCTCTGTGATAGGAGAAGGATAAGGCTAGGGATTGGTCCTCTATGATAGGAGAAAGATAAGGCTAGGGATTGGTCCTCTGTGATAGGAGAAAGATACGGCTAGGGATTGGTCCTCTATGATAGGAGAAAGATAAGGCTAGGGATTGGTCCTCTGTGATAGGAGAAAGATAAGGCAAGGGATTGGTCCTCTATGATAGGAGAAAGATAAGGCTAGGGATTGGTCCTCTATGATAGGAGAAAGATAAGGCTAGGGATTGGTCCTCTATGATAGGAGAAAGATAAGGCTAGGGATTGGTCCTCTATAATAGGAGAAAGATAAGGCTAGGGATTGGTCCTCTGTGATAAGAGAAAGATAAGGCTAGGGATTGGTCCTCTATGATAGGAGAAAGATATGGCTAGGGATTGGTCCTCTGTGATAGGAGAAAGATAAGGCTAGGGATTGGTCCTCTATGATAGGAGAAAGATAAGGCTAGGGATTGGTCCTCTGTGATAGGAGAAAGATAAGGCTAGGGATTGGTCCTCTGTGATAGGAGAAAGATAAGGCTAGGGATTGGTCCTCTATGATAGGAGAAAGATAAGGCTAGGGATTGGTCCTCTATGATAGGAGAAAGATAAGGCTAGGGATTGGTCCTCTGTGATAGGAGAAAGATAAGGCTAGGGATTGGTCCTCTGTGATAGGAGAAAGATAAGGCTAGGGATTGGTCCTCTATGATAGGAGAAAGATAAGGATAGGGATTGGTCCTCTGTGATAGGAGAAAGATAAGGCTAGGGATTGGTCCTCTATGATAGGAGAAAGATAAGGCTAGGGGTTGGTCCTCTGTGATAGGAGAAAGATAAGGCTAGGGATTGGTCCTCTTGGGCCAAACGTACAAAGATGTTCTGAAATGACCCAGGAATAGAAAGAGTTTTAGGTCATGAATTCTCTAAAACAGAAACAACCCGTTCACAGGACGTAAAGAGCACGTCAGTTGACTCTCTTTAACTTTGAAGACCTCAGGCGTTTGAAGCAGCTTTCTAGCAAAGCACTCACTCTCCTCAGATAAATATGGATTGGAAAGATTAAACACATAGCCCTTGTTTCAGAACCCCCGCCCCCCTCCTCTCCTACAATCCCTAGACAGTAGTTTTATCAAGGTAGAGTTACATGCTCCATCACAGACTGTATGGTAAAGCAACTCCCCCTCCCACCACCAACTATCACAATGAGATCATTTCTGCCTCTGTAAATATGAATGCTAAGTCTTAGGGGATTTATACACCAATGAGCTTCTGTAATTGAACAATAATCACGTTAGTAGATTATCTTCACTGTAGTTTTGTAAGGTATGGGAAACGTTTACAAACATTATGTAAAGAAGCTGGATGTAGACACAGGTATTACAGAGACACAGCCTGGAGCTCTCTCTCTCTCTGTCTCTCTCTCTCTCTCTCTCTCTCTCTCTCTCTCTCTCTCTCGCTGTATCTCTGGAAGGCAGAAAGAAGCTTTGTTAGCATACACTAGCAATTTATTTGTATGATTTGTGAATCAGAGGTTTGAAGGAGATGCTAGCGAGGGATCCAGGACCAGTGACACAAACAGCCCAGAGGTCAACCATCTGTTTTACAGATAAAACCTCTGATCAAAGGGACAAACATGGAAGGGCTCTTTCTTCTCTTCCTCCTCCTTACCACTTTTCCCGTTCTTAAAGGAAATGGAGTTTAAAGAATGCAGAGAGGTTTCCAGGGGATACAAAGGAAAATATTTGGGCAGCGCGGCGCTGGGAGGAAAGGAGGGGAGGAGAGCAATGGAGGAGAGGAATGGAGGAAAGAATGGGGGGGAGGAGAAGAATGGAGAAGAGGAATGGAGAAGAGGAATGGAGGAGAGGAGAGGAGATGAGAGGAGAGGAGAGGAGAGGAGAGGAGAGGAGAGGAGAGGAATTGCAGAGAGGAATGGCGGAGAGGAATGGCGGAGAGGAGAGGAGAGGAGAGGAGAGGAGAGGAGAGGAGAGGAGAGGAGAGGAGAGGAATGGCAGAGAGGAGAGGAGAGGAGAGGAGAGGAGAGGAGAGGAGAGGAGAGGAGAGGAGAGGAGAGGAGAGGAGAGGAAAGGAGAGGAGAGGAGAGGAGAGGAATGGAGGAGAGGAGAGGAATGGAGGAGAAGAATGGAGGAGAGGAATGGAGGAGAGGAGAGGAATGGAGGAGAGGATTGGAGGAGAAGAATGGAGGAGAAAGGGGAGAGGAATGGAGGAGAAGAAAGGAATGGAGGAAAGGGGGGCAATGGAGGAGAGGAGGTGGAGGAGCAGGTTGAGGTTTGGGGTTCTGAGAGAAGAGACGTTCCCCTGTAGCTTTGGGACTAACCAGGACCTCTAACGATCACACAAAGGAAAGAAGAAAAATAAGAGGAAAAAACCCTCCTTTAATGAAGGTTGTTTATTAATAAAAACTGTCTGGAGCCCCTGGGTGACCTGGTAACTGGGTCTCTGAGAAATGGTGACCTGTTAACCTAACTGGGTCTCTGAGAAATGGGTCCTGCCAGGATTGACCTTTCACTCCTAAAAGGATTTGAAGTCATGTCAACGCAAATATGAAAGATAGACATTCCACAAAGAACATTGAGATATCAGCTAATGACTGGATGGTTGGTGACTGGATGGTTAGTGACTGGATGGTTAGTGACTGGATGGTTAGTGACTGGATGGTTAGTGACTGGGTGGTTAGTGACTGGGTGGTTAGTGACTGGATGGTTAGTGACTGGATGGTTAGTGACTGGATGGTTAGTGACTGGGTGGTTAGTGACTGGATGGTTGGTGACTGGATGGTTAGTGACTGGATGGTTAGTGACTGGATGGTTAGTGACTGGATGGTTAGTGACTGGGTGGTTAGTGACTGGGTGGTTAGTGATTGGATGGTTAGTGACTGGATGGTTAGTGACTGGATGGTTAGTGACTGGATGGTTAGTGACTGGATGGTTAGTGACTGGATGGTTAGTGACTGGGTGGTTAGTGACTGGATGGTTAGTGACTGGATGGTTGGTGACTGGATAGTTAGTGACTGGATGTTTAGTGACTGGGTGGTTAGTGACTGGGTTGTTAGTGACTGGATGGTTAGTGACTGGATGGTTAGTGACTGGATGGTTAGTGACTGGGTGGTTAGTGACTGGGTGGTTAGTGACTGGATGGTTAGTGACTGGATGGTTAGTGACTGGGTGGTTAGTGACTGGGTGGTTAGTGACTGGGTGGTTAGTGACTGGATGGTTAGTGACTGGATGGTTAGTGACTGGATGGTTAGTGACTGGATGGTTAGTGACTGGACGGTTAGTGACTGGGTGGTTAGTGACTGGGTGGTTAGTGACTGGATGGTTAGTGACTGGATGGTTGGTGACTGGATAGTTAGTGACTGGATGGTTAGTGACTGGATGGTTAGTGACTGGGTGGTTAGTGACTGGATGGTTAGTGACTGGATGGTTAGTGACTGGGTGGTTGGTGACTGGATGGTTAGTGACTGGGTGGTTAGTGACTGGATGGTTAGTGACTGGGTGGTTAGTGAATGGATGGTTAGTGACTGGGTGGTTGGTGACTGGGTGGTTAGTGACTGGATGGTTAGTGACTGGGTGGTTAGTGACTGGATGGTTAGTGACTGGGTGGTTGGTGACTGGGTGGTTAGTGACTGGATGGTTGGTGACTGGATGGTTAGTGACTGGATGGTTAGTGACTGGATGGTTAGTGACTGGATGGTTAGTGACTGGGTGGTTAGTGACTGGGTGGTTAGTGACTGGATGGTTAGTGACTGGGTGGTTAGTGACTGGATGGTTAGTGACTGGGTGGTTAGTGACTGGATGGTTAGTGACTGGATGGTTAGTGACTGGATGGTTAGTGACTGGATGGTTAGTGACTGGATGGTTAGTGACTGGATGGTTAGTGACTGGGTGGTTAGTGACTGGGTTGTTGGTGACTGGATGGTTAGTGACTGGGTGGTTAGTGACTGGATGGTTAGTGACTGGATGGTTAGTGACTGGGTGGTTAGTGACTGGATGGTTAGTGACTGGGTGGTTAGTGACTGGGTGGTTAGTGACTGGATGGTTAGTGACTGGATGGTTAGTGACTGGATGGTTAGTGACTGGGTGGTTAGTGACTGGATGGTTAGTGACTGGATGGTTAGTGACTGGATGGTTAGTGACTGGGTGGTTAGTGACTGGGTGGTTAGTGACTGGATGGTTAGTGACTGGATGGTTAGTGACTGGATGGTTAGTGACTGGGTGGTTAGTGACTGGGTGGTTAGTGACTGGATGGTTAGTGACTGGGTGGTTAGTGACTGGATGGTTAGTGACTGGATGGTTAGTGACTGGGTGGTTAGTGACTTGGTGGTTAGTGACTGGATGGTTAGTGACTGTGTGGTTAGTGACTGGATGGTTAGTGACTGGGTGGTTAGTGACTGGATGGTTAGTGACTGGATGGTTAGTGACTGGGTGGTTAGTGACTGGGTGGTTAGTGACTGGATGGTTAGTGACTGGATGGTTAGTGACTGGATGGTTAGTGACTGGATGGTTAGTGACTGGATGGTTAGTGACTGGGTGGTTAGTGACTGGGTGGTTAGTGACTGGATGGTTAGTGACTGGGTGGTTAGTGACTGGGTGGTTAGTGACTGGGTGGTTAGTGACTGGGTGGTTAGTGACTGGATGGTTAGTGACTGGGTGGTTAGTGACTGGGTGGTTAGTGACTGGATGGTTAGTGACTGGATGGTTAGTGACTGGGTGGTTAGTGACTGGGTGGTTAGTGACTGGGTGGTTAGTGACTGGACTGGACTCTCTCTCTCTTTCTCTCTGTCTCTCTGTCTGTCTGTCTGTGTTGTCTGTCTGTCTGTGTTGTCTGTCTGTCTGTCTGTCTGTCTGTCTGTCTGTCTGTCTGTCTGTCTGTCTGTCTGTGTTGTCTGTCTGTGTTGTCTGTCTGTCTGTCTGTCTGTCTCTCTCTCTGTCTGTCTGTCTGTCTGTCTGTCTGTCTGTCTGTCTGTCTGTGTTGTCTGTCTGTCTGTCTGTGTTGTCTGTCTGTCTGTCTGTCAGTGTTGTCTGTCTGTCTGTCTGTCTGTCTGTCTGTCTGTCTGTCTGTCTGTGTTGTCTGTCTGTCTGTCTGTCTGTGTTGTCTGTCTGTCTGTCTGTCTGTCTGTCTGTCTGTCTGTGTTGTCTTATGTAAAAAAACAAAACAGAGTTTGAGCAGGGTCGGACGAGACGACTTTCTCAACCTTGAACTTACTGTGTCTGTCTCTACACCGTAGATGCCGTAGCCATTCAGCCAACTGTTGACACTTCACTAGTGAGAGAAGAAACACAACCAACAAAACACTGAAGAGATGTATTATTCTTCCAGCTACTGTCTTTGGGTTCCTGTTGAAATGTCTGTCTGGTGGTGAGTAGTGTACAGTACTGGCTGGTCAGCAGGGTTGGGGAGTAATGGATTACATGTAACGGATTACAAAAATAACTATAGCTGCAATGCTTTACATTACAAGATAAAAAATATTGTAATCAGATTACAGATAGTTTTGAAAAACTAGATGATAACTTCAAGGATTACTTTTCAATTCAGAAAGGATGTTTTTGCGAGACTTTTTTTTTTGACACTTCTCTGTTTTCCCAATGAAATTCAAATCAGTCAGACCACCAATCAGAGACCACTATGACGCCACGCCAAATGATGACCACCAATCAGAGACCACTATGACGCCACGCCAAATGATGACCACCAATCAGAGACCACTATGACGACACGCCAAATGATGACCACCAATCAGAGACCACTATGACGACACGCCAAATGATGACCACCAATCAGAGACCACTATGACGACACGCTAAATGATGACCACCAATCAGAGACCACTATGACGCCACGCCAAATGATGACCACCAATCAGAGACCACTATGACGACACGCCAAATGATGACCACCAATCAGAGACCACTATGACGACGCGCCAAATGATGACCACCAATCAGAGACCACTATGACGACACGCTAAATGATGACCACCAATCAGAGACCACTATGACGCCACGCCAAATGATGACCACCAATCAGAGACCACTATGACGCCACGCCAAATGATGACCACCAATCAGAGACCACTATGACGACACGCCAAATGATGACCACCAATCAGAGACCACTATGACGCCAGACCAAAGGCTACAGTCCAAGCCATGTCTTCCAATGGTGCGACTGCTGTCGGCATCCAAACATTATCCAACTTGATCAAACACTTGGAGGTGGTCAATCTAATTGCTCTAATTCATGCTGACAAAAGAAATCCATAGGCCTAATGGACACATGTTCAAACTCCCACACATTTGATAGACTGAAAGGAGCCGTCTGTAGTTGCTACATCTATTCTTTGGACTTATAAATGATATACAGTTGAAGTCGGAAGTTTACATACACTTAGGTTGGAGTCATTAAAACTCGTTTTTCAACCACTCCACAAATGTCTGGTTAACAAACTATAGTTTTGGCAAGTCGGGTTAGGACATCTACTTTGTGCATGACACAAGTCCTTTATCCAACAATTGTTTACGGACAGATTATTTCACTTATAATTCACTGTATCACAATTCCAGTGGGTCAGAAGTTTACACACACTAAGTTGACTGTGCCTTTAAATAGCTTGGAAAATGTCATGGCTTTAAAAGCTTCTGATAGGCTAATTGACATAATTTGAGTCAATTGGAGGTGTACCTGTGGATGTATTTCAAGGCCTACCTTCAAACTCAGTTCCTCTTTGTTTGACATCATGGGAAAATCAAAAGAAATCAGCCAAGACCTCAGAAAAAAATTGTAGACCTCCACAAGTCTGGTTCATCCTTGGGAGCAATTTCCAAACGCCTGAATGTTCCACATTCATCTGTACAAACAATAGTACGCAAGTATAAACACCATGGGACCACGCAGCCGTCATACCACTCAGGAAGGAGAAGCGTTCCGTCTCCTAGAGATGAACGTACTTTGTTGCGAAAAGTGCAAATCAATCCCAGAACAACAGCAAAGGACCTTGTGAAGATGCTGGAGGAAACAGGTACAAAAGTATCTATATCCACAGTAAAACGAGTCCTATATCGACATAGCCTGAAAGGCCGCTCAGCAAGGAAGAAGCCACTGCTCCAAAACTGCCATAAAAAAGCAGACTACGGTTTGTAACTGCACATGGGGACAAAGATCGTACTTTTTGGAGAAATGTCCTCTGGTCTGATGAAACAAAAATAGAACTGTTTGGCCATAATGACCATCGTTATGTTTTGAGGAAAAAGGGGGAGGCTTGCAATCCGAAGAACACCATCCCAACCGTAAAGCACGCGGGTGGCAGCATCATGTTGTGGGGGTGCTTTGCTGCAGGAGGAACTGGTGTACTTCCCAAAATAGATGGCATCATGAGGTAGGAAAATTATGTGGATATATTGAAGCAACATCTCAAGACATCAGTCAGGAAGTTAAAGCTTGGTCGCAAATGGATCTGCCAAATGGACAATGACCCCAAGCAAACTTCCAAAGTTGTGGCAAAATGGTTTAAGGACAACAAAGTCAAGGTATTGGAGTGGCCATCACAAAGCCCTGACCTCAATCCTATAAAACATTTGTGGGCAGAACTAAAAACAGCGCGTGTGAGCAAAGAGGATGGTGTGGGGGGTGCTTTGCTGGTGACACTGTCTGTGATTTATTAAGAATGTAAGGCCACTTAACCAGCATGGCTACCTCAGCATTCTGCAGCGATACACCATCCTATCTGGTTTGGGCTTAGTGGGACTATCACTTGTTTTTCAACAGGACAATGACCCAACACACTTCCAGGCTTTGCAAGGGCTATTTGACCAAGAAGGAGAGTGATGCAGTGCTTCATCAGGTGACCTGTCCTGCATAATCCCCCGACCTCAACCCAATTCAGATGGTTTGGGATGAGTTGGACCGCAGAGTGAAGGAAATGCAGCCAACAAGTGCTCAGCATATGTGGGAACTCCTACAAGACTGTTGGAAAAGCATTCCTCATGAAGCTGGTTGAGAGAATGCCAAGAGTGTGCAAAGCTGTCATGAAGACAAAGGGTTGTTACTTTCAAGAATCTCAAATATACATTTTGATATGTATAATACTGTTTTGGTTACTGTATGTTGAAGCATGTCAAATATAAAATATATTTTGATTTGTTTAACACTTTTTTGGTTACTACATGATTCCATATGTGTTATTTCATAGTTGTGATGTCTTCACTATTATTCTACAATGTAGAAAATAGTAAAAATAAAGAAAAACCCTTGAATGAGTAGGTGTGCCCAAACTTTTGACTGGTACTGTGTACCCATTGATTCTTGAAGAATATAATTTATAAATAACCTATGAGTTTGGTTTAACTGTCCCCCTCCATGAGAACCCAAAATATAAGACTGTGTTATCCAATGTTGGCAAACATTGCAAATGTAAACAAACACTGTATAGCCTCATCACATGGTTAAAACAATACTTTTTAAATCATGGATGGTCAGTCCTTGCATCCATATCTCTGTCTATTAATCTGAGAGTGGTTACATTTCTCCAGGCCCATCCCCTCAGTTTCTTTACCAAAACAGGGAAACCGTTTTGTTATTGTTTCATCTGTGGATTTGCGCTTTAAACAGCTGCATATTATCAATATATCAAAGTGTCACCAACTAAAAGGTCAACAACAGGCCTATAGCAAATGCAGCATATAGCATTCATTTTTCACATGTAAACAGCACTTTTCAGTAGTGCTCAAAGCAGGACAGTCCTTGAGCACAGGATTTATTTTTCAACTCAAATCAATGGGGCCAATCAGTCCTCCGTGACAACAAAATCATAAACAACAGAGTAGGGCTGGCAAATAAGTCCTTAGTTTTGGGGTCATGCTCAGGCAAAACAATTTGGCTAACCTACACTTCCATATTTCCAAGTCGTATTCTTGAAGATCAAGGGGTGTAACATTTATTGGAATGACTGTAATTCTGATAGATTTTTGGTTTTTAACGTAAAGATATAATTTAAGGGTATTATTATATGTAGTAGAAAGCGATGTGTTAACAGAAGCCTACATAACCTGTACATAAACTAGCATGTTACATCCATATATGGATCAACTCTAAACACTCCAACTGCTCTTAAACGCTAGTGAAACTAAACGCTATTCAACCGATCGCTGCCCGAACCCGCCCGCCCGACTAGCATCACTACTCTGGACGGTTCGGACTTAGAATACGTGGACAACTACAAATAGCTAGGTGTCTGGCTAGACTGTAAACTCTCCTTCCAGACTCACATTAAACATCTCCAATCCAAAATTAAATCTAGAATCGGCTTCCTATTTCACAAAAAAGCCTCCTTCACTCACGCTGCTAAACATACCCTCGTAAAACTGACTATCCTACCGATCCTCGACTTCGGCGATGTCATTTACAAAATAGTCTCCAACACTCTACTCAGCAAATTGGATGTAGTCTATCACAGTGGCATCTGTTTTGTCACCAAAACCACTTATACTACCCACCACTGCGACTTGTCAGAGCCGTCCAGAGTCAGAGCCGTCAGAGCCGTCCAGAGAAGTGACGCTCTCGTTGGTTGGCCCTCGCTTCATACTCGTCGCCAAACCCACTGGCTCCAGGTCATCTACAAGACCCTGCTATGTAAAGTCCCGCCTTATCTCAGCTCACTGGTCACCATAGCAGCACCCACCTGTAGCACGCGCTCCAGCAGGTATATCTCACTGGTCATCCCCAAAACCAATTCCTCCTTTGGCCGCCTTTCCTTCCAGTTTTCTGCTGCAAATGACTGGAACGAACTACAAAAATCTCTGAAACTGGAGGCTTACTAGCTTTAAGCACCAGCTGTCAGAGCAGCTTACCAATCATTGCATCTGTACACAGCCCATCCAACTACCTCTTCCCCTACTGTATTTATTTACTTATTTTGCTCCTTTGCAGCCCATTATTTCTACTTTGCACACTTATCTACTGTAAAATCTACCATTCCAGTGTTTTACTTGCTATATTGTATTTACTTCGCCACCATGGCCTTTTTTTTGCCTTCACCTCCCTTATCTCACCTCATTTGCTCACATTGTATATAGACTTATTTTTCTACTGTATTATTGACTGTATGTTTGTTTTACTCCATGTGTAACTCTGTGTTGTTGTTTGTGTCGAACTGCTATGCTTTTTCTTGGCCAGGTCACAGTTGCAAATGAGAACTTGTTCTCAACTAGCCTACCTGGTTAAATAAAGGTGAAATAAAAAATAAAAAAAATACACATTTTATGATTATGATTATGATAATTATTATTATTATATGATTATTGTTGAGGGGTGTAGGAGGGGGTAGGGGGATTGTGGGAAGTTGAGGGGGTAGGGGGATTGTGGGAAGTTGAGGGGGTAGGGGGATTGGGGGAAGTTGAGGGGGTAGGGAGATTGGGGGAAGTTGAGGGGGTAGGGGGATTGTGGGAAGTTGAGGGGGTAGGGGGATTGTGGGAAGTTGAGGGGGTAGGGGGATTGGGGGAAGTTGAGGGGGTATCTGGACCTTAGAGACTATCTGCCCTGTCTTGTCCTCCCCTGTCCTGCTACCAGAACTGTCCTGTCCTCCCCTGTCCTGCTACCAGACCTGTCCTCCCATGTCCTGCTACCAGACCTGTCCTCCCCTGTCCTGCTACCAGACCTGTCCTGTCCTCCCCTGTCCTGCTACCAGACCTGTCCTTCCCTGTCCTGCTACCAGACCTGTCCTCCCCTGTCCTGCTACCAGACCTGTCCTCCGATGTCCTGCTACCAGACCTGTCCTCCCCTGTCCTGCTACCAGACCTGTCCTCCCCTGTCCTGCTACCAGACCTGTCCTGTCCTCCCCTGTCCTGCTACCAGACCTGTCCTCTCCTGTCCTGCTACCAGACCTGTCCTGTCCCCCCCTGTCCTGCTACCAGACCTGTCCTCCCCTGTCCTGTCCTCCTACCAGACCTGTCCTTCCCTGTCCTGCTACCAGACCTGTCCTGTCACCCCCTGTCCTGCTACCAGACCTGTCCTGCTACCAGACCTGTCCTTCCCTGTCCTGCTACCAGACCTGTCCTGTCCTCCCCTGTCCTGCTACCAGACCTGTCCTGCTACCAGACCTGTCCTCCCCTGTCCTGTTACCAGACCTGTCCTGTCCTCCCCTGTCCTGCTACCAGACCTGTCCTCCCCTGTCCTGCTACCAGACCTGTCCTGTTCTCCCCTGTCCTGCTACCAGACCTGTCCTCCCCTGTCCTGCTACCAGACCTGTCCTGCTACCAGACCTGTCCTCCCCTGTCCTGCTACCAGACCTGTCCTCCCCAGTCCTGCTACCAGACCTGTCCTGCTACCAGACCTGTCCTCCCCTGTCCTGCTACCAGACCTGTCCTCCCCTGTCCTGCTACCAGACCTGTCCTCCCCTGTCCTGCTACCAGACCTGTCCTCCCCTGTCCTGCTACCAGACCTGTCCTCCCCAGTCCTGCTACCAGACCTGTCCTGTCCTCCCCTGTCCTGCTACCAGACCTGTCCTCCCCTGTCCTGTCCTTCTACCAGACCTGTCCTCCCCTGTCCTGTCCTTCTACCAGACCTGTCCTCCCCTGTCCCGCTACCAGTCCTATCCTCCCCAGTCCTCCTACCAGACCTGTCCTCCCCTGTCCTGCTACCAGACCTGTCATGCCTTGTCCTGCTACCAGCCCTTTCCTGATGGTTACACACAATCAACCTCCATGTTGGACAGATAGGGTAGGAGCTGCACACACACACACACACACACACACACACACACACACACACACACACACACACACACACACACACACACACACACACACACACACACACACACACACACACACACACACACACACACACACACACACACATATATATTGGAGCTGCCTAACTCTTTAACTCAGTTGCCAGAGAGGAAGGAAACTGCTCAGGGATTCCACCATGAAGCCAATGGTGACTTTAAAAGTTACATAGTTTAATTGCTGTGATAGGCGACACCTGAGGATGGATCAACAACATTGTAGTTAATCCACAATACTAACCTAAATGATAGATTGAAAAGAAGAAAGCCTGTACAGAATAAGAAATATTCCAAAACATGCATCCTGAACGTAGAACTTCAGTCAGTGTTTTCTGAGCCTGGTGGTTCTGTCCTGACTAGCTGCGAGCTACTAGCTCGGATAACTTCAGTCAGTGTTTTCTGAGCCTGGTGGTTCTGTCCTGACAAGCTACGAGCTACTAGCTCGGATAACTTCAGTCAGTGTTTGCTGAGCCTGGTGGTTCTGTCCTGACTAGCTACGAGCTAGTAGCTCGGCTAACTTCAGTCAGTGTTTGCTGAGCCTGGTGGTTCTGTCCTGACTAGCTACGAGCTACTAGCTCGGATAACTTCAGTCAGTGTTTTCTGAGCCTGGTGGTTCTGTCCTGACTAGCTACGAGCTACTAGCTCGGATAACTTCAGTCAGTGTTTGCTGAGCCTGGTGGTTCTGTCCTGACCTGCTATTAGCTCAGAGTCACAGAGAAGCACTTTGCATTATTCTTGCTCTCTGTGTCAAAGTTTATAATTATATTTTTGTCAGCTAAGGCTTAGGATGGATCTCATTAAATTGGTGAGTTTTATTTGGTTTTCTGAAAGACAGCTTAGCGTCACTCTCTCTTGTGATGGACAGAACACGTCTTATGCTTTTTAATCCCCTGATTTTAAATTCATTTTCCAAACCTAGAAATAAATCACCAGAAAGACTTCCTTCTTAAATTGGTAATAATAGTAGATACCAGCGCCAAGCTGGGTTTTGTCTCCCCAATGGCACACAACCAGAGGAGAGGAGAGGAACACAACGAGAGGAGAGGAACACAACCAGAGGAGAGGAGAGGAGAGGAACACAACCAGAGGAGAGGAGAGGAACACAACCAGAGGAGGAGAGAGGAACACAACCAGAGGAGAGGAGAGGAACACAACCAGAGGAGAGGAGAGGAACACAACCAGAGGAGAGGAGAGGAACACAACCAGAGGAGAGGAGAGGAACACAACCAGAGGAGGAGAGAGGAACACAACCAGAGGAGAGGAGAGGAACACAACCAGAGGAGGAGAGAGGAACACAACCAGAGGAGAGGAACACATCCAGAGGAGAGGAGAGCAACACAACCAGAGGAGAGGAGAGGAACACAATCAGAGGAGAGGAGAGGAACACAACCAGAGGAGAGCAACACAACCAGAGGAGAGGAGAGGAGAGGAGAGCAACACAACCAGAGGAGAGGAGAGGAGAGGAGAGCAACACAACCAGAGGAGAGGAGAGCAACACAACCAGAGGAGAGGAGAGGAACACAATCAGATGAGAGGAGAGGAACACAACCAGAGGAGGAGAGAGGAACACAACCAGAGGAGGAGAGAGGAACACAACCAGAGGAGAGGAGAGGAACAACCAGAGGAGAGGAGAGGAACACAACCAGAGGAGAGGAGAGGAACAACCAGAGGAGAGGAGAGGAACACAACCAGAGGAGAGGAGTTGAAAACAACCAGATGAGAGGAGAGGAACACAACCAGAGGAGGAGAGAGGAACACAACCAGAGGAGAGGAGAGGAACACAACCAGAGGAGAGGAGAGGAACACAACCAGAGGAGAGGAGAGGAACACAACCAGAGGAGGAGAGAGGAACACAACCAGAGGAGAGGAGAGGAACACAACCAGAGGAGAGGAGAGGAACACAACCAGAGGAGAGGAGAGGAACACAACCAGAGGAGAGGAGAGGAACACAACCAGAGGAGAGGAGAGGAACACAACCAGAGGAGAGGAGAGGAACACAACCAGAGGAGAGGAGAGGAACACAACCAGAGGAGAGGAGAGGAACACAACCAGAGGAGAGGAGAGGAACACAACCAGAGGAGAGGAGAGGAACACAACCAGAGGAGAGGAGAGGAACACAACCAGAGGAGAGGAGAGGAACACAACCAGAGGAGAGGAGAGGAACACAACCAGAGGAGAGGAGAGGAACACAACCAGAGGAGAGGAGAGGAACACAACCAGAGGAGATGAGAGGAACACAACCAGAGGAGAGGAGAGGAACACAACCAGAGGAGAGGAGAGGAACACAACCAGAGGAGAGGAGAGGAACACAACCAGAGGAGAGGAGAGCAACACAACCAGAGGAGAGGAGAGCAACACAACCAGAGGAGAGGAGAGCAACACAACCAGAGGAGAGGAGAGCAACACAACCAGAGGAGAGGAGAGCAACACAACCAGAGGAGAGGAGAGCAACACAACCAGAGGAGAGGAGAGCAACACAACCAGAGGAGAGCAACACAACAAATAACTTCCAGAGTTGTGGACTGCAGTCTAATGACTTGAACTCAAGTCTGACTGGAGTCAGAAATGTAAATAACTTGAGACTTACCTTGGACGTGAAGACTCTGGACTCAAATTTGACTGGAGACTGATAACTTGAACTCATGTCGTCCCGGTTTTGTCATGTTTTGTCATGTTTGGTCATGTTTTGTCATGTTTTGTCATGTTTTGTCATGCATTTTGTGGCACAGCGTCTATGTGGGTTACTCTACACACATAGCCAGAGACAGTAGCACAGCATCACCCCTTGCAAAAAACCGACATGCAACAGATTGGCTAGTGAAATACACAATCGGCACTCTGATTGGACCAGCAAACTGTCAATCAACACAGGTTGGGTGGTGGGCTAGCGAGCAGATTGCTGATTTGCCGTTCAGCTATAGGACCGGGTGTCGAGCAAAAATCGAACTATAGGAAATGAGCATTGCCATAAATATGTATCTCCCCCAAAAATTGTTTGGTGATCAAGAAAACGTTGCAAGCTCATCAGCAATGAAGTAACAATATTAGCATAGGGGCTACTGGTATTTTAGTGTGTAACAATTGCTTTGAAATTTGCACATTTATTTACGAAGCTTTGCATTTTGAATAATGTTAAAAATGTTAGCTCTTTTGCTTTTTACATGTTTTATAATCATTAAGTCTGACTTAGACGAACGTACAAATGTAACAATGCATCTGGAAATGGTCTTTACATTGTAGAAGCAGTTTATTGGTTGTCATTGCCAATGGGGTAATTGTATGGTCCAGGGGAACAAGTGTTAACATTATGTCTGCCTAGCTGTCTGAGCTCCTGTTAAGACAGATTTCATTTGGATTCTCAAGGGGAACCAGGCTGTACAGTCTGGCCCTCTATCTGTGTCCGTTCAGATAGGACAGGTTAAGCCTGACATAGAGGCTATGTCATTGGGGATATTACCTGTGTATATTTGGTCAAACTACTTGTATGTTTCGTATGATATGGCTCTTTGACCATTGGATCATCAAGACCTGTAAATAAGTGTACACTCGGAGAATGTCAACTTGCCTTGCATTCTGCTGACTTATGACTGCCACAAGGTCCCTATTTTACAATTACATCCTCCAAATGTGATGTAGACAAAATAATGAAAAGGGCTGTCTGGTAGCCTCAGTACATAGACAGAGGGCTGTCTGGTAGCCTCAGTACATAGACAGAGGTCTGTCTGGTAGCCTCAGTACATAGACAGAGGGCTGTCTGGTAGCCTCAGTACATAGACAGAGGTCTGTCTGGTAGCCTCAGTACATAGACAGAGGGCTGTCTGGTAGCCTCAGTACATAGACAGAGGGCTGTCTGGTAGCCTCAGTACATAGACAGAGGGCTGTCTGGTAGCCTCAGTACATAGACAGAGGTCCTCTCTCTCTCTCCTTCTCACCCCTCTCTCTCTCTCTCATTCTCACCCCTCTCTCTCTCTCCTTCTCACCCCCTCTCTCTCCTCACCCCTCTCTCTCTCTCTCTCTCTCTCTGTTTCTCACCCCTCTCTCTCTCTCTCTCTCCTTCTCACCCCTCTCTCTCTCTCTCCTTCTCACCCCTCTCTCTCTCTCTCTCTCTCTCTCTCTCACTCCTTCTCACACCGCTCTCTCTCTCTCTCCTTCTCACCCCCCTCTCTCTCCTTCTCACCCCTCTCTCTCTCCTTCTCACCCCTCTCTCTCTCTCTCTCTCTCTCTCTCCTTCTCACCCCTCTCTCTCTCTCTCTCTCTCTCTCTCTCCTTCTCACCCCCCTCTCTCTCCTTCTCACCCCTCTCTCTCTCCTTCTCACCCCTCTCTCTCTCTCTCTCTCTCTCCTTCTCACCCCTCTCTCTCTCTCTCTCTCTCTCTCTCTCCTTCTCACCCCTCTCTCTCTCTCTCTCTCTCTCTCTCTCTCTCACCCCTCTCTCTCCTTCTCACCCCTCTCTCTCTCTCTCTCTCTCTCTCCTTCTCACCCCCCTCTCTCTCTCCTTCTCTCCTTCTCACCCCCCTCTCTCTCTCCTTCTCTCCTTCTCACCCCTCTCTCTCTCAGCAACAGAATGACCTGTTTAAACAGAACAAAACCCCCAGAAAGCCTGGATCTAGGAGCGTTCTGATCCATTCAGTCCATTAATGAAAGTCGTTAGTATGAGTCAGTCTGATTGAAATATGTTAGACCTACGTTAGCGGGAAAAATATAACTAACATGACTACTTCATTAGCATAACTATAGCTGTGCGTCATAAAAATCGTATTAAAAAAACTGGCCCCCTTAAATTGCCATCATAGTTTCTTTATGAGGTAATTTCTGCGGTGTGGTAATAGAATAATAGCATCTAGTCTTTACCCTCCAGTGCATGTTAAACTCAGTCATCAGGCTTTGACTATATAAACTCCCATTCAGCCACTTTGGCTTTAATGGGGTAATAGTATTCAGTCTACTATGACAAGATGGGCTTGGTGTTCAGTGGTAAATCTATCGGTAAGAACTGATGCCTAATTCATTTGATTGCCTGGAGACATTCACCATTTATACTCAAATAAAATATATCCATCTTGACACATCATAAGCTATTGACTTACTGTGTCCAGTAAAACGTACTCGTACAATATTCTGAGAGAGAGGTGGATGGGAAAGAGAGAGTGAGAGAGAGAGAGATGGATGGGAGAGAGAGTGAGGGGGAGAGAGAGAGAGAGAGAGAGAGAGAGGGTGTGAGAGATAGAGGGAGAGATAGAGAGAGAGAGATAGAGAGAGAGAGAGAGAGAGAGAGAGTGAGAGAGAGTGAGAGAGAGTGAGAGAGAGAGAGAGAGAGAGAGAGAGAGAGAGGAGAGAGAGAGAGAGAGAGAGAGAGAGAGAGAGAGAGAGAGTGAGAGAGTGAGAGAGTGAGAGAGTGAGAGAGTGAGAGAGTGAGAGAGTGAGAGAGAGAGAGAGAGAGAGAGAGAGAGGGACAGAGAGAGAGACAGAGTGAGAGAGAGAGAGAGAGAGAGAGGGACAGAGAGAGAGAGAGAGAGAGAGAGAGAGAGAGAGAGAGAGAGAGAGAGAGAGAGAGAGAGAGAGAAAAGGCCATGCGTAGTACCCAACTTCAAGGCTTTAACGTAAATCCCGGATAGGTCAGGGTAGGATGGATGAGTTAGGGCATCTAAAGAACGCCAATAAATTAATGATAAATGATTTAACCCTGATTAGAAATAATGCCATTTTTCACTGCTGTCACTGGGATAAAGGCATCATCAGCAACAGAGGACTAGTTACTGGCTTCCTCATAATGGAGCCTTCAGCACCAGACTCAGACCCCACTGCTCTCCATTAATCAAACGGAAATGAAGGAGAACCTACGTGACAGCATCAGAAAGCATTAGAGTGGGGAAAGTGCTTTTCAGGTAGCCGGGCAAACATTTGAAGTAATTTATCCACGACTCAAGTACTTCAGCGTTTTTTTTCTCCCTTGCTTCCACTCATTATTTATTTATTTCCTTTAAAAATATATATATTTGTTCAGAGAATACTGTGTTAATTTCTTTTGTTGGAACTTAATATCCCTACTGATATATCGTGAGGACTGGGATCACATCCCTACTGATATACCGTGAGGACTGGGATCACATCCCTACTGATATACCGTGAGGACTGGGATCACATCCCTACTGATATACCGTGAGGACTGGGATCACATCCCTACTGATATACTGTGAGGACTGGGATCACATCCCTACTGATATACTGTGAGGACTGGGATCACATCCCTACTGATATACCATGAGGACTGGGATCACATCCCTACTGATATACTGTGAGGACTGGGATCACATCCCTACTGATATACTGTGAGGACTGGGATCACATCCCTACTGATATACCATGAGGACTGGGATCACATCCCTACTGATATACCATGAGGACTGGGATCACATCCCTACTGATATACTGTGATGACTGGGATCACATCCCTACTGATATACCGTGAGGACTGGGATCACATCCCTACTGATATACCGTGAGGACTAGGATCACATCCCTACTGATATACCGTGAGGACTGGGATCACATCCCTACTGATATACCGTGAGGACTGGGATCACATCCCTACTGATATACCATGAGGACTGGGATCACATCCCTACTGATATACCGTGAGGACTGGGATCACATCCCTACTGATATACCATGAGGACTGGGATCACATCCCTACTGATATACCATGAGGACTGGGATCACATCCCTACTGATATACTGTGATGACTGGGATCACATCCCTACTGATATACCGTGAGGACTGGGATCACATCCCTACTGATATACTGTGAGGACTGGGATCACATCCCTACTGATATACCATGAGGACTGGGATCACATCCCTACTGATATACAATGGCCGTTGTAGTAGACCTTGACATTAATTAATTGTATCAACCTACCAGCCAGCAATCATCCAGTCAGCCATCCAGCCAGCAGCCAGCGAGCCTGCCTGTCAGCCAGTCATTCAGTCAGTCAGTCAGCCAGTCAGTCAGTCAGCTAGTCAGTCAGCCAGTCAGCCAGTCAGCCAGTCATTCAGTCAGTCAGTCAGTCAGTCAGTCAGTCAGCCAGTCAGCCAGTCATTCAGTCAGTCAGCCAGTCATCCAGCCAGCCAGTCATCCAGCCAGTCAGCCAGTCATCCAGCCAGCCAGTCATCCAGCCAGTCAGCCAGTCAGCCAGTCAGCCAGTCAGGCATTCAGTCATTCAGTCAGCCAGTCAGCCAGTCATTCAGTCAGTCATTCTGTCAGTCAGCCAGTCAGCCAGTCAGTCAGTCAGTCAGCCAGTCATCCAGCCAGTCATTCAGCCAGTCAGCCAGTCAGCCAGCCAACCAATCAGCCAGTCATCCAGCCAGTCATTCAGCCAGTCATTCAGCCAGCCAGCCAACCAATCAGCCAACCAATCAGCCAGCCAGCCAGCCAGTCAGTCATTCAGTCAGCCAGCCGGTCATCCAGCCAGTCAGCCATTCAGTCAGCCAGTCATTCAGTCAGCCAGTCATTCAGTCAGCCAGTCAGTCAGCCAGCCAGCCAGCCAGTCAGCCAGTCAGCCAGTCATTCAGTCAGCCAGTCATTCAGTCATTCTGTCAGCCAGCCATTCAGCAGCAGTGGTCAGCCAGCCATTCAGCAGCAGTGGTCAGTCTGTAGCAGGAAACAGCTCCAGCTCACCACAGATTTCCTTTCCTATTAAGACTCAGCATGTCTCCTGTCTCCTTGAACGACTATTCTCTTTATTGATTAATGACCCTCATTTATTACTGAGAGGAGGGCCCTTCCGCCATTTAAAAGTACAATCAATCAATTTTTCCATCAAATTAGGACGAGGAGGAGAGGTGTTGCAGGCGTAGAGGCTTAGCTGCTTATCCCTGCTAACGTAAGTAGGTAGGAGACCATGTGTGTGTGTTCCAAAGGCTCTGTGGGTGGCTTACTGACGAGGTCTACAGGGAGCTGCTCTTACTGACGAGGTCTACAGGTAGTTGCTCTAACTGACGAGGTCTACAGGGAGCTGCTCTAACTGACGAGGACTAGAGGTCTACAGGGAGCTGCTCTAACTGACGAGGTCTACAGGGAGCTGCTCTAACTGACGAGGTCTACAGGGAGCTGCTCTAACTGACGAGGACTAGAGGTCTACAGGGAGCTGCTCTAACTGACGAGGTCTACAGGGAGCTGCCCTAACTGATGAGGTCTACAGGGAGCTGCTCTAACTGACGAGGTCTACAGGGAGCTGCTCTAACTGATGAGGTCTACAGGGAGCTGCTCTAACTGACGAGGTCTACAGGGAGCTGCTCTAACTGACGAGGTCTACAGGGAGCTGCTCTAACTGACGAGGTCTACAGGGAGCTGCTCTAACTGACGAGGACTAGAGGTCTACAGGGAGCTGCTCTAACTGATGAGGGTTAGAGGTCTACAGGGAGCTGCTCTAACTGATGAGGTCTACATGGGGGGCTGCTCTAACTGATGAGGTCTACAGGGAGCTGCTCTAACTGACGAGGTCTACAGGGAGCTGCTCTAACTGATGAGGTCTACAGGGAGCTGCTCTAACTGACGAGGTCTACAGGGAGCTGCTCTAACTGATGAGGTCTACAGGGAGCTGCTCTAACTGATGAGGTCTACAGGGAGCTGCTCTAACTGACGAGGTCTACAGGGAGCTGCTCTAACTGACGAGGGTTAGAGGTCTACAGGGAGCTGCTCTAACTGACGAGGACTAGAGGTCTACAGGGAGCTGCTCTAACTGACGAGGTCTACAGGGAGCTGCTCTAACTGACGAGGGATAGGGGTCTACAGGGAACTGCTCTAACTGACGAGGACTAGGGGTCTACAGGGAGCTGCTCTAACTGACGAGGTCTACAGGGAGCTGCTCTAACTGACGAGGACTAGAGGTCTACAGGGAGCTGCTCTAACTGACGAGGGTTAGAGGTCTACAGGGAGCTGCTCTAACTGACGAGGACTAGAGGTCTACAGGGAGCTGCTCTAACTGACGAGGTCTACAGGGAGCTGCTCTAACTGATGAGGGATAGGGGTCTACAGGGAACTGCTCTAACTGACGAGGACTAGGGGTCTACAGGAAGCTGCTCTAATTGACGAGGACTAGGGGTCTACAGGGAGCTGCTCTAACTGACGAGGACTAGAGGTCTACAGGGAGCTGCTCTAACTGCCGAGGTCTACAGGGAGCTGCTCTAACTGACGAGGACTAGGGGTCTACAGGGAGCTGCTCTAACTGACGAGGGTTAGAGGTCTACAGGGAGCTGCTCTAACTGACGAGGACTAGAGTTCTACAGGGAGCTGCTCTAACTGATGAGGGTTAGAGGTCTACAGGGAGCTGCTCTAACTGACGAGGACTAGAGTTCTACAGGGAGCTGCTCTAACTGATGAGGGTTAGAGGTCTACAGGGAGCTGCTCTAACTGATGAGGGTTAGAGGTCTACATGGAGCTGCTCTAACTGATGAGGGTTAGGGGTCTACAGGGAGCTGCTCTAACTGACGAGGACTAGAGTTCTACAGGGAGCTGCTCTAACTGATGAGGGTTAGAGGTCTACATGGAGCTGCTCTAACTGATGAGGGTTAGGGGTCTACAGGGAGCTGCTCTAACTGACGAGGACTAGAGTTCTACAGGGAGCTGCTCTAACTGATGAGGGTTAGAGGTCTACATGGAACTGCTCTAACTGACGAGGACTAGAGGTCTACAGGGAGCTGCTCGAACTGATAAGGGTTAGAGGTCTACATGGAGCTGCTCTAACTGATGAGGGTTAGGGGTCTACAGGGAGCTGCTCTAACTGACGAGGACTAGAGTTCTACAGGGAGCTGCTCTAACTGATGAGGGTTAGAGGTCTACATGGAACTGCTCTAACTGACGAGGACTAGAGGTCTACAGGGAGCTGCTCTAACTGATGAGGGTTAGAGGTCTACATGGAGCTGCTCTAACTGATGAGGGTTAGGGGTCTACAGGGAGCTGCTCTAACTGACGAGGACTAGAGTTCTACAGGGAGCTGCTCTAACTGATGAGGGTTAGAGGTCTACATGGAACTGCTCTAACTGACGAGGACTAGAGGTCTACAGGGAGCTGCTCTAACTGACGAGGACTAGAGGTCTACATGGAGCTGCTCTTACTGACAAGGGTTAGAGGTCTATAGGGCGCTGCTCTAACTGACGAGGGTTAGAGGTCTATAGGGCGCTGCTCTAACTGACGAGGGTTAGAGGTCTATAGGGAGCTGCTCTAACTGACGAGGACTAGAGGTCTACATGGAGCTGCTCTAACTGATGAGGGTTAGAGGTCTACATGGAACTGCTCTAACTGACAAGGGTTAAGGGTCTACATGGAGCTGCTCTTACTGATGAGGGTTATGGGTCTACATGGAGCTGCTCTTACTGATGAGGGTTAGGGGTCTACATGGAGCTGCTCTTACTGATGAGGGTTAGGGGTCTCCATGGAGCTGCTCTAACTGACAAGGGTTAGGGGTCTACATGGAGCTGCTCTAACTGACAAGGGTTAGGGGTCTACATGGAGCTGCTCTAACTGACAAGGGTTAGGGGTCTACATGGAGCTGCTCTTTACACCATCTTTCATTGATTTAATACTTCCTGTCGGTCAAACAAATGCTCCCCCTGTACTATAATGTCCTGTGGATGAAGTGATTGCTGTCCTCATGCCATAGTTCAAAGTCACGCCCAGCTGGAATAATGAACCAGCCGTCTGAAGCCCAGAACACCATCTATTGTCCTCCAACTGGAGGGAGAGCGCTGTGCCCTGCAGCTCTATATACATCATGGTTAAATCAACAATATTATATTAAGCTGAGAACCCATGAGGGTTTCCAAAAGGACCTCTGGGCGAGGCCACGATGAATTCCATCTTCCAGAAATATGTCACATTATTTCCCTCATAACTAAGACATCTATGACACATTAAACCCAGCTTTAGAATAGCTGTAATTGATCATAAATGCTGAATACAGTGGCAGACCTACATATAACAGCCTCTCTCACGGCTTGTCAGAGTCTGAGCACCACTACAGAGATCTAACTAGCTGTACAGCATCACTACAGAGATCTAACTAGCTGTACAGCATCACTACAGAGATCTAACTAGCTGTACAGCATCACTACAGAGATCTAACTAGCTGTACAGCATCACTACAGAGATCTAACTAGCTGTACAGCATCACTACAGAGATATAACTAGCTGTACAGCATCACTACAGAGATATAACTAGCTGTACAGCATCACTACAGAGATATAACTAGCTGTACAGCATCACTACAGAGATCTAACTAGCTGTACAGCATCACTACAGAGATCTAACTAGCTGTACAGCATCACTACAGAGATCTAACTAGCTGTACAGCATCACTACAGAGATCTAACTAGCTGTACAGCATCACTACAGAGATATAACTAGCTGTACAGCATCACTACAGAGATCTAACTAGCTGTACAGCATCACTACAGAGATCTAACTAGCTGTACAGCATCACTACAGAGATCTAACTAGCTGTACAGCACCACTACAGAGATCTAACTAGCTGTACAGCATCACTACAGAGATATAACTAGCTGTACAGCATCACTACAGAGATCTAACTAGCTGTACAGCATCACTACAGAGATATAACTAGCTGTACAGCATCACTACAGAGATATAACTAGCTGTACAGCATCACTACAGAGATCTAACTAGCTGTACAGCATCACTACAGAGATCTAACTAGCTGTACAGCATCACTACAGAGATCTAACTAGCTGTACAGCATCACTACAGAGATCTAACTAGCTGTACAGCATCACTACAGAGATATAACTAGCTGTACAGCATCACTACAGAGATCTAACACAGAAGGATATACGTCCAAGTCAGATGTAATCATAACATGTTCCAAAGCAGGATTGTGAAGTAATGATACATCGAGGTTTAATGCATCCTTATTATATTATAAAATACATTTGTATACCTCAATCAATAAAATTGATTTATAAAGCCAATTTTACACCAGCAGTTGGCACAAAGTGCTAATACAGACACTCAGCCTAAAACCCCAAACAGCAAGCAAAGCAGATGAAGAAAAACAGTGGCTAGGAAAAGCTCCCTAGAAGGGTAGGTACCTAGGAAGGAGCCTAGAGAAGAACCAGGCTCTTAAGGGCTTCAACAGGTGGCCTAGAGAGGAACCAGGCTCTGAGGGGCTTCGACAGGTGGCCTAGAGAGAAACCATGATCTGATGGGCTTCAAGAGGTGACCTAGAGAGGAACCAGGCTCTGAGGGGCTTCAACACGTGGCCTAGAGAGGAACCAGGCTCTGAGGGGCTTCAAGAGGTAGCCTAGAGAGGAACCAGACTCTGAGGGTCTCCAAGATGTGGCCTAGAGAGGATCCAGGCTCTGAGACGTTTCAAGAGGTGGCCTAGAGAAGAACCACACTCTGAGGGGCTTCAAGAGGTGGCCTAGAGAGGAACCAGGCTCTGAGGGGCTTCAACAGGTGGCCTAGAGAGGAACCAGGCTCTGAGGGGCTTCAACAGGTGGCCTAGAGAGGAACCAGGCTCTGAGACGTTTCAAGAGGTGGCCTAGAGAGGAACCAGGCTCTGAGGGGCTTCAACAGGTGGCCTAGAGAAAAACCATGATCTGATGGGCTTCAAGAGGTGACCTAGAGAGGGACCAGGCTCTGATGGGCTTTAAGAGGTGGCCTAGAGAGAAACCATGATCTGATGGGCTTCAAGAGGTGACCTAGAGAGGAACCAGAATCTGATGGGCTTCAACACGTGGCCTAGAGAGGAACCAGGCTCTGAGGGGCTTCAAGAGGTGGCCTAGAGAGGATCCAGGCTCTGAGACGTTTCAAGAGGTGGCCTAGAGAAGAACCACACTCTGAGGGGCTTCAAGAGGTGGCCTAGAGAGGAACCAGGCTCTGAGGGGCTTCAACAGGTGGCCTAGAGAGGAACCAGGCTCTGAGGGGCTTCAACAGGTGGCCTAGAGAGGAACCAGGCTCTGAGGGGCTTCAACAGGTGGCCTAGAGAGGAACCAGGCTCTGAGGGGCTTCAACAGGTGGCCTAGAGAGGAACCAGGCTCTGATGGGCTTTAAGAGGTGGCCTAGAGAGGAACCAGGCTCTGAGGGGCTTCAACAGGTGGCCTAGAGAGGAACCAGGCTCTGAGGGGCTTCAACAGGTGGCCTAGAGAGGAACCAGGCTCTGAGGGGCTTCAACAGGTGGCCTAGAGAGGAACCAGGCTCTGAGGGGCTTCAAGAGGTGGCCTAGAGAGGAACCAGGCTCTGAGGGGCTTCAACACGTGGCCTAGAGAGGAACCAGGCTCTGAGGGTCTTCAAGAGGTGCCCTAGAGAGGAACCAGGCTCTGAGGGGCTTCAACAGGTGGCCTAGAGAGGAACCAGGCTCTGAGGGGCTTCAACAGGTGGCCTAGAGAGGAACCAGGCTCTGAGGGGCTTCAAGAGGTGGCCTAGAGAGGAACCAGGCTCTGAGGGGCTTCAACACGTGGCCTAGAGAGGAACCAGGCTCTGAGGGTCTTCAAGAGGTGCCCTAGAGAGGAACCAGGCTCTGAGGGGCTTCAACAGGTGGCCTAGAGAGGAACCAGGCTCTGAGGGGCTTCAACAGGTGGCCTAGAGAGGAACCAGGCTCTGAGGGGCTTCAACAGGTGGCCTAGAGAGGAACCAGGCTCTGAGGGGCTTCAACAGGTGCCCTAGAGAGGAACCAGGCTCTGAGGGGCTTCAACAGGTGGCCTAGAGAGGAACCAGGCTCTGAGGGGCTTCAAGAGGTGGCCTAGAGAGGAACCAGGCTCTGAGGGGCTTCAACAGGTGGCCTAGAGAGGAACCAGGCTCTGAGGGGCTTCAAGAGGTGGCCTAGAGAGGAACCAGGCTCTGAGGGGCTTCAACAGGTGGCCTAGAGAGGAACCAGGCTCTGAGGGGCTTCAAGAGGTGGCCTAGAGAGGAACCAGGCTCTGAGGGGCTTCAACAGGTGACCTAGAGAGGAACCAGGCTCTGAGGGGCTTCAACACGTGCCCTAACATGTGTTAATTTCATCGATTACATTAATAGGGTTTCCAGGGATTGTTAGTTGATTGGTGTTTACATAAGCATCTCTTGTCACTGACGTGTTAGTTTCTTCTACATCTCATACCCTTCCGTGACCATTGCCTTGTGGATGGTGGGCTTCAAGCCGTGTTAGGACCCAGACTCTTAGTGGCTTCAAGAGGGGGCCTAGAGAGGAACCATGATCTGATGGGCTTCAAGAGGTGGCCTAGAGAGAAACCATGATCCATGATGGTTCAGGACAGTAGAAATGCAGCCAAAGCATCCTGACATCTCAGAGACTGACTCTCTGTGCCACTGGAGGCACTTAACCTTGTGTCTGGGTAAGTAGGTGGTGATGCTGTCCTTAGTGGAGAGGCTGAGAGTTGCTGCTAAACATGTTCCTGTCCTTGGTGGATATCCAAAGAGTTCCAATCGGATCGAAGGGGATCTAAGAGGATCGAAGGAGACCATCCCATAGCTCGTACACTGCTGTACTATCATCATATCTCTGGATCTACTAGAACCTAGCATCTGGCCTACGAAGCAAATGTATATGCTACGTTCCAGTAGGATCTAAGACAGTGGCTCCTAACTCCGGTCCTCCAGTCCTCCAACAGTGGCTCCTATGACTAGTCCTCCAGTCCTCCAGTCCCCCAGTCCTCCAGTCTTCCAGTCCTCCAGGAGCCCCAACAGTGGTTCCTAACTCCCGTCCTCCAGTCCTCCAGTCCTCCAGTCCTCCAACAGTGGTTCCTAACTCCAGTCCTCCAGTCCCCCAGTCCTCGTGGAGTTAGGATCCACTGTTGGGGCACCTGGAGGACTGGAGGACTGGAGGACTGGACATAGGAGCCACTGTTGGAGGACTGGAGGACTGGAGTTAGGAACCACTGTTGGAGGACTGGAGGACTGGAGGACTGGGGGACTGGAGGACTGGAGGACTGGAGGACTGTGGGATTGGAGGACTGGAGTTAGGAGCCACTGTTGGAGGACTGGAGGACTGGAGGACTGGAGTTAGGAACCACTGTTCGATGACTGGAGGACTGGAGGACTGGAGTTAGGAACCACTGTTGGAGGACTGGAGGATTGGAGGACTGGAGGACTGGAGGACTTAAAGACTGGAGGACTGGAGTTAGGAACCACTGTTGGAGGAATGGAGGACTTGAGTTAGGAACCACTGTTGGAGGACTGGGGGACTGGAGGACTGGAGGACTGGAGTTAGGAGCCACTGTTGGAGGACTGGAGGACTGGAGGACTGGAGTTAGGAACCACTGTTGGAGGAATGGAGGACTGGAGGACTGGAGGACTGGAGGACTGGAGTTAGGAGCCACTGTTGGAGGACTGGAGGACTGGAGGACTGGAATTGGGAACCACTGTTGGAGGACTGGGGCACTGGAGGACTGGAGGACTGGAGGACTGGAGGACTGGAGTTAGGAGCCACTGTTGGAGGACTGGAGGACTGGAGGACTGGAGGACTGGAGTTAGGAGCCACTGTTGGAGGACTGGGGGACTGGAGGACTGGAGGACTGGAGGACTGGAGCCACTGTTGGAGGACTGGAGGACTGGAGGACTGGAGTTAGGAGCCACTGTTGGAGGACTGGAGGACTGGAGGACTGGAGTTAGGAGCCACTGTTGGGGGTAAAATATGTTTGCTCCATTAGAAATCTCTAGGGAACAGGTGTTGTTCCTCATTTAAGTGGTTTAAAAGCTGTAGGTCTTGGATGTTGTATAACCAGGATTTAATTCAGACTGAAGGTGTGTCTGGCATGGATCCAGCTCCATGGTTGACCGTGCTACAGGAGGGTGAAGACCTGCGAAGATCAGGGACCAGAGACAAACTACTGTTTATTAGAACAAATCGTGGCAGAAACAGACTCTCCTCCTCCTCTCCTCCTCCTCCTCCACTTCTCTCCTCCTCCTCCTCCACTCTTCATCCACTCTTCCTCCACTCTTCCTCCACTCTCCTCTCCTCTGCTCTGCTACATATAGCAGCCAGTCAGTCACCAGTACCTTGTTAGATTGAGGTACTCAATCAAGGAGAGGTGAAGTGCTAGGCTAGCCGGTCGTTTGGTGACGCGGCAGCGCGATGAAAGTGGTGATTACCGGGCCACGGCCCGTCCCGAGACGGTAAAACGCTCTGCCTCCCCGCAGGAGGCCCTCTGACATTCAAGCCTGCATTTTCTGAATCAGCCCTGAGTGATTAGGACAGCGACTGAGAGAGAGACAAAACTATTATTCCACCCCTCTTCCTCTACTCTCTCTCTCTCCCTCTACTTTCTCTCTCTCTCTCCTTCATCTCTCTCGTCCTCTCCCCTCACTATTCCTCTCCTCTCCTCTCTATCTCTCGCTCTACTTTCTCTCTCTCTCCTCTCCTCTCCTCTCTCTCTCTCTCTCTCCTCTCCTCTCTCTCGTCCTCTCCCTCTTCCTCTACTTTCTTAGTATTCTTCTCTCTCTCTTGTTTTGTTGTAGAGAAGTTAGAATCGTCCTGGTTGTTTGTTATTTTGTTTAAAACACAGCTGTAATAACAACACAGGTCCACATATCCTGTATCATCTGTCATCATTCTCTTGTCGTTCAAGATTTAAAAAGAAACAATTTAATGCCATTAGATGTTAATATCTTCCATAAAAGCAAAAGGGGAAGACGTAACACTAACCGAACATAAACCCTTTTATTTTATTTAACGAGGATTAAATCCCTTGAGGTTACTGTATTTTCTGATGGGGACCTGTTTTGGTCACGTTGTGGCTGAGGTTAATTTGTCTGCTACCCAAACCTCCTTGCTCTATGCCACGCCCACAGACGTTAGTCTCTTCTCCACAGGGAGTCTGGATCTGAGTCCTCAATGATTCCTAAAACATATTCGAACAGTTGTGATAGTTCCCAGAATCCCATGAGTTGGGTCTGAGCCAGAACACACGTGTTGTAAAGCTGTGTTTTGATTGGTTAGAGATGATCCATTTGACTTTTTTATGGGGGTTTTTTAGAAGAAAAAAAATGAATACATTTTAAAAATCAAACTACTTCAATGAGGTCAGTCTCAGAATAACATTTGTAGCGAAAACAGAGAAGCGGAAAGATTCCTGTTTGAGTCGTCAGGAGTTCAATTACTAATCCATTTGTTTAAGTGTTCTAAACGAGCTGATTGGTCGAGACATTATGTATTCCACTAGGAATGTAAATACAGTTGATGTGGTCTTTACCAGATGAATGAATACAGGATGACTGTATAAAACTGTGCAGCACATCAGAGCTTTTATCTAATCCTGAAAATCATTCATAATATTGGGAGTAAACACTTCATAGCCTTCTGTACTGTATTGTTTAAACGTTGTAATGTACGTTCTGTATTTATATCATAAGGGTACACATTTGGTGAGTGACAGCAGACAGCAGACATCAATATGATCTTAAGACAGTAGAGAAACGGAAAAGAGAGGAGATGAGAGGAGAAAGGGAGAGGAGAGAAAAAGAGAAGAGAAGAGAAGAGAGAGGAGAAGAGAAAGGGAGAGGAGAAGAGTGGGAAAAGAGAAAGGGAGAGGAGAAGAGTGGGAAAAGAGAAAGGGAGAGGAGAGGAGAAGAGAAAGGGAGAGGAGAGGAGAAGAGAAAGGGAGAGGAGAGGAGGAGAGAAAGGGAGAGGAGAGGAGAAGATAAAGGGAGAGGAGAGGAGAAGAGAAAGGGAGAGGAGAGGAGAGGAGAGGAGAATGGGAGAGGAGAGGAGAGGAGAACGGGAGAGGAGAGGAGAGGAGAGGAGAGAAGAGAACGGGAGAGGAGAGGAGAACGGGAGAGGAGAGGAGAGGAGAACGGGAGAGGAGAGGAGAGGAGAACGGGAGAGGAGAGGAGAACGGGAGAGGAGAGGAGAGGAGAACGGGAGAGGAGAGGAGAGGGGAACGGGAGAGGAGAGGAGAGGAGAGGAGAGAAGAGAACGGGAGAGGAGAGGAGAGGAGAACGGGAGAGGAGAGGAGAGGAGAGAAGAGAACGGGAGAGGAGAGGAGAGGAGAACGGGAGAGGAGAGGAGAGGAGAAAGGGAGAGGAGAGGAGAGGAGAGGAGAGGAGAGGAGAGGAGAGGAGACTGAGCAGAGTACAACCCTTCTGACCGTTAGTTCTCTATCCAACTCTCCTATTCTGGCTTTCCCTTCATGTAAACCTCTGACCCACTGGAATTGTGATACAGTGATTTATAAGTGAAATAATCCATCTGTAAATATAACATATACTGACTATATCTAAACATAATATATACTGAACATATCTAAACATTTAAAAAAATAAATGTATTTCACCTTTATTTAACCAGGTAGGCCAGTTGAGAACAAGTTCTCATTTACAATTGCGACCTGGTCAAGATAAAGCAAAGCAGTGCGACACAAACAACAACACAGAGTTACATGGAATAAACAACAACACATAAACAAACGTTCTGTAACGATCGTCTGTTGAAAAAGGATCGGACCAAAGCGCAGCGTGGTAAGTGTTCATGCTTTTATTTCAACTGAACACTAATAACAAAAATAACAAAGCGAAATGAACAAAAACCGAAACAGTCCTGTCAGATGCAGAAACACAAAACAGAAAATGACTACCCACAAAGCACAGGTGGGAAAAGGCTACCTAAGTATGATTCTGAATCAGAGACAACGATAGACAGCTGCCTCTGATTGAGAACCACACCCTGCCAAAACATAGAAATACAAATCATAGAAAAAGGAACATAGAATGCCCACCCAACTCACGCCCTGACCAAACCAAAATAGAGACATAAACAGCTCTCTACGGTCAGGGCGTGACACGTACTGTCAATAATACAATAGAAAAGAAAATTAGAAACATCTATGTACAGTGTGTGTAAATGTTGAAGAGTAGGGAGGTAAGGTAATAAATAGGCCATAGAGGAGAAAATAATTACAATTTAGCAGATTAACACTGGAGTGATAGATGTGGACTAATAGTGACAACATCAAAAAACTCTGAAAAAACGCATGTGGAATCATGTGGTAACCAGAAAAGTGTCTGAGATTCGTCAAGAAGCCCTTTGCACCTGGCGTTCTCTCATCCAGACTTTTTGTTGTTGTTGCAGTTTTCAATCAAATTTCCTACAATTTTAGCAGTTTTACACATTTTGTCATGGGGCACAGACATTATTTTACTTTTTTCTGTTTTATAAAGCTTATACTCTGAAATTCTATGCATTTTGTCATAACGCAGAGAGGAAACATTAAAGGTTTAATTGGTGCATTTTTGTTAAAAGCACATCTATTTTGGAGAATACAAGAAGTATTGAGTTGAAAAATGTATAATTGGTGGAGAACTGTGGGTAGCAATATCCCTGTGAGCCTACAGGCCCATGTTGCCCAGGTTAACTTTGTAAATTCATAATTTTACATTGTAATGTAGTGTATTACACCGTCTAAACAAATTACACCAATCCCTTGGCTAAAATGTGTTTACTCTGTTGTTGTTAGTAATATTCATTTAAACATCTCAAGGAAAACATTTAAAAAATACATTTTTTATTTGGCTGTGGGTCCCTTTAAGTACGGAGTACACTTTGAGAAACCCTAAATGAAACATCTAGAGAGACAGTAATCAACAGAGTTTCATCTCAACAGCCAAACATGTTCTTATGTGATCATCATCATCAACACCAAAGCAAACACATTCAATTACAGTCTACTACTCAGCTGAGGAAGAGGAAGAAGAAGACAAGGAAGGGAGAGAGGGAAGGTAGAAGAGAGAGAAGTAGGGGAGAGAGGTTAGAACAGAGAGGAGGAGAGAGAGAGGATAGAAGAGAGGAGGAGGGGAGAGAGAGGATAGAAGAGAGGAGGGGGGGAGAGAGAGGACAGAAGAGAGGAGGAGGAGAGGGGAGAGAGAGAGGAGGGGAGACAGAGGATAGAAGAGAGGAGGAGGGGAGGGGAGAGAGAGAGGACAGAAGAGAGAGGAGGGGAGGGGAGACAGAGGATAGAAGAGAGGAGGAGGGGAGGGGAGAGAGAGAGGACAGAAGAGAGAGGAGGGGAGAGAGAGGATAGAAGAGAGAGAAGAGGAGGGGAGAGAGAGAGGACAGAAGAGAGAGGAGGGGAGAGAGAGGATAGAAGAGAGAGAAGAGGAGGGGAGAGAGAGAGGACAGAAGAGAGAGAAGAGGAGAGAGAGGATAGAAGAGAGAGAAGAGGAGGGGAGAGAGAGAGGACAGAAGAGAGGAGGAGGAGAGGGGAGAGAGAGAGGAGGGGAGACAGAGGATAGAAGAGAGGAGGAGGGGAGGGGAGAGAGAGAGGACAGAAGAGAGAGGAGGGGAGAGAGAGGATAGAAGAGAGAGAAGAGGAGGGGAGAGAGAGAGGACAGAAGAGAAAGGAGGGGAGAGAGAGGATAGAAGAGGAAGAGAATATTTATTTGCGAGGCATTGGAAAACCTTCCTGGTTTTTGTGGTTGAATCTGTGTTTGAAATTCCCTGCTCGACTGAGTGACCTTACAGATAATTGTATGTGTGGGGTACAGAGACGAGGCATTCATTCAAAAATCATGTTAAACTTCTTGAGAATACAGGGGGTGCTGTTTTCACATTAGCATAATTGCCTCTACAGATAAAACTGCCTCTTATTCAATTATTGCTGTTACTATATGCATATAACCATATGCCATTGGATAGAAAACAAGCTATGGTTTCTAAAACCGTTCCAATTTTGTCTCTGAGTCAAACACAGGTCATTTCACAGCACTTTCCCTGAGCCAGAAAAAGATTGCAAGATGTGTATGCTCGCTTCAAAGCTCTGCCTATATATGGTCACGCGACCTATGACCCGAAACACACTTCCTTCTTCTTCCTCTGGGTGTCTGGAAGACGTCAGAGGAGAAATTTTTTGTTTATCTTGTACTGACGTGAAATAAGACCTATTTCTTTAGCGTGACCGACAACTTCCGGTTTCCTGAGATGCGCGTTTAGAGAAGCCATTGACTTTTGTTATGCTGACGTTACGGATGAAAACTATCTCCGTGTCAAAGTTTGTTTGATACATGTGACCATATCACCGTAATGTATGTTTTTTCAATATAGTTTAATCAGATTATTAGAATTTTTTCGGGAGTTTTGCCGTGTTCCGTTCTTTGAGTTTTTTAACTTTGGACAGAGCCGTGCTAGTCGACCAGTACCCAGGCTAAATGAAGAGGGGAAGTTGCCATTGTGAATGGATTGAACGACTCATCAGGACTAAGGACACCTTGATCAACATTCTGATGAAAGACCAGCAATAGTAAGACCCAATTTACGATGTTATTTCATATATCTGTCGTGCATGTGAACTGGTCGCGCGCGTCCAGCTGGTTCTGGCTGGCCTGGTTATGCTAATTTAGCGCTACATTTTGTTTTCGCTATAAAACATTTAAAAAATCTGAAATATTGTTTGGATTCACCAGATGTTGGGCTTTCAATGTCTGTACGCTGTGTATTTTTTCTGAAATGTTTTAAGACAAGTAATTAGTTATATAACGTTGGTCTCTGTAATTGTTCTAGCTGCATCAGCACTATATCAGATTGCAGCTGCAATGTAGAACTGTGATTTATACCTGAAAAATGCACATTTAAAAAAAAAAAACTATGCTATACCATAAATATGTTATCAGACTGTCATCTTAAGAATTTTTTTGTTGGTTAGTGGCTATCAATATCTTAGTTTAGCCGAATTGGTGATAGCACCTGATGGAGTAAGAAACTGTTGGAGTAAGAAAATGGTGTCATTTTGCTAACGTGTTTAGCTAATAGATTTACATATTGTGTCTTCCCTGTAAAACATTTAAAAAATCTGAAATGGTGGTTTTATTCACAAGATCTGTGTCTTTCATTGGGTGTCTTGGACTTGTGATTTAATGATATTTAGATGCTACTATTTAATTGTGACGCTATGCTAGCGATGCTAATCAGTGTGGGGGGTGTGGGGGGTGCTCCCGGATCCGGGTTAGGTACTCTGTAGAGGTTTTAAACAACATTATTTCACACAGAGTGAGTCCATGCAGCTTATTATGTAACATGTTACTGTTGTTTACTCCTGAAATGTTTACTCCCAATCTGGCCCTCAACCATCACGGTCACCTAATAATCCCCAGTTTACAATTGGCTCATTCATCCCCCTCCTCTCCCCTGTAACTATTCCCCAGGTCGTTGCTGCAAATGAGAACGTGTTCTCAGTCAACTTACCTGGTAAAATAACGGATAAATAAAAATAAAAAAAATAAATAAAAATATTTCTTCTTGCCTTATTAACAAAGAGTCTGAACCCTTAGGGGCCATTGACCAAAAATCAAGGCTGTAATACAACGCAAATGTGTAAAACTTCAAGGGGTGTGAATGATTTCTGAAGGTATGTCCACATGACCTTGATGGTTGTTTATCACAGGATTTAAAGGACTAGATGAAACCTAGTGTTGTGTTTCTGTTTCACACGTCTGTCAACCTTTGAAATGTATCCCATGACATTCTGGACATGTTTTCTGTTCTTTGATACTGGAATGTCATTTTAATGTCCCACTAACTGTTAGGGAGACAGACAGTCTTCCCGAAGACAGCTCCTCTGACCACTTCTTCCTCTGTCCACCTCCTCTGAAGACCTCTACCGAAGATCTCCACCTCCGAAGACCTCCTCCTCCGAAGACCTCCTCCTCCGAAGACCTCCTCCTCCGAAGACCTCCTCCTCCGAAGACCTCCTCCTCCGAAGACCTCCTCCTCCGAAGACCTCCTCCGAAGACCTCCTCCTCCGAAGTCCTCCTCCTCCGAAGTCCTCCTCCTCCGAAGTCCTCCTCCTCCGAAGACCTCCTCCTCCGAAGACCTCCTCCTCCGAAGACCTCCTCCTCCGAAGACCTCCTCCTCCGAAGACCTCCTCCACTGCCTTTCCCAGTATCGTACAGCTATGAGACGTGATATCAGACCCCTGTCCTTAACCCCAGTATCGTACAGCTATGAGACGTGATATCAGACCCCTGTCCTTAACCCCAGTATCGTACAGCTATGAGACGTGATATCAGACCCCTGTCTCTAACCCCAGTATCGTACAGCTATGAGACCTGATATCAGACCCCTGTCCTTAACCCCAGTATCGTACAGCTATGAGACCTGATATCAGACCCCTGTCCTTAACCCCAGTATCGTACAGCTATGAGACGTGATATCAGACCCCTGTCCTTAACCCCTGTATCGTACAGCTATGAGACGTGATATCAGACCCCTGTCTATAACCCCAGTATCGTACAGCTATGAGACGTGATGTGATGAGTAAATCTCATTTTCCAATGTGAAAAATAGAACAAATCCTGTTATAAATCAGAATTTATTTTTTTATTCTTTAGAGTTATTATTTCTTGAAGTTGGACGTCACACAAAAGTATGTTATGGGGAATTTACCCAGAACCTCAAGGTGCCAAAGGTTAAATGGAAGGAGTCACCAGCAGTTGTTGTTGGAGTGAGCACCCAACAGGACGTCCTAACTCTGAGACTCGTAGATGACCTGTCGCGGCTTTCGTTGGTGGAAGGAGAGGAGGACCACAATGCAGCGTGGTACGTATCCATAACAACCTTTAATGAGAATGAAATACAAAATACAAAAAAGAACAAGAGAATCAAAATGAAAACTGACACAGTCCCGGTATGGTGCAAACACTGAAACGGAAAACAACTACCCACAACCCCTAGTGGGAAAACAGGCTACCTAAGTATGATTCTCAATCAGAGACAACGATCGACACCTGCCTCTGATTGAGAACCATACTAGGCCAAACACATAGAAATATAACATACAGAACAAAACATAGAAAAAACAACATAGAATGCCCACCCCAACTCACGTCCTGAACCAAACTAAAATAGAGACGTAACAAAGGAACTAAGGTCAGAACGTGACATAACCAGGCTATTTTTAGCTTCTTACGATGGGAGAATGTGGTTCCCTGCTGTTTTTCTTTAGCTAGCCACTATTCTGTTATTAATTTCTAAAAGATTTCCCTAGAAGACAGTCAATTCTACATCCAAATGGTCTGCTTCAAAATGAACATGACTTCATCAAGACACAAATAGATTGTATAGCCCAGGGGTGAACACTGCTATAAACTGTTCTTCCTGCATCAGAAATAGAGGGAGAATGTGTTATTATTCCACATGTACTGTATTCTGTATGTCGTGTCAGCTGTGGTGGAACGCAGGAATCGGGACATTATACTACAGAATCAAGACTACAGGTGTCTCCTGTCTTCCTGTTTCAGAATGTATTGTGTTGCCGCTGTTTCTGGATACTCTTCTTCGTTATCTGGAAATGGTGGGTGTATTTAAGTCTTTCCCAGTACTTCAACAGTACCAGGGCTAAACTCAGAGCAGTCCAAACCAACCCAATACATCTCTAAACTCCTAGCAGTCCAAACCAACCCAATACATCTCTCTGTCCCACCAAGACATCTCTCTGTCACACCAAGACATCTCTCTGTCACACCAAGACATCTCTCTGTCACACCAAGACATCTCTCTGTCACACCAAGACATCTCTCTGTCCCACCAAGACATCTCTCTGTCCCACCAAGACATCTCTCTGTCCCACCAAGACATCTCTCTGTCCCACCAAGACATCTCTCTGTCCCACCAAGACATCTCTCTGTCCCACCAAGACATCTCTCTGTCCCACCAAGACATCTCTCTGTCCCACCAAGACATCTCTCTGTCCCACCAAGACATCTCTCTGTCCCACCAAGACATCTCTCTGTCCCACCAAGACATCTCTCTGTCCCACCAAGACATCTCTCTGTCCCACCAAGACATCTCTCTGTCACACCAAGACATCTCTCTGTCACACCAAGACATCTCTCTGTCCCACCAAGACATCTCTCTGTCCCACCAAGACATCGCTCTGTCCCACCAAGACATCTCTCTGTCCCACCAAGACATCTCTCTGTCCCACCAAGACATCTCTCTGTCCCACCAAGACATCTCTCTGTCCCACCAAGACATCGCTCTGTCCCACCAAGACATCGCTCTGTCCCACCAAGACATCTCTCTGTCCCACCAAGACATCTCTCTGTCCCACCAAGACATCTCTCTGTCACACCAAGACATCTCTCTGTCACACCAAGACATCGCTCTGTCCCACCAAGACATCTCTCTGTCCCACCAAGATATCTCTCTGTCACACCAAGACATCTCTCTGTCCCACCAACGTCTCTCTGTCACACCAAGACATCTCTCTGTCACACCAAGACATCTCTCTGTCCCACCAAGACATCTCTCTGTCACACCAAGACATCTCTCTGTCCCACCAAGACATCTCTCTGTCACACCAAGACATCTCTCTGTCCCAGGTGGGAGTACCTGTACCAGACGGGGGTAGTCGAGAGCAGGGTGGGACCAAGCAGTGCAGCATGTGTCAGGAGGTTGAGAGGAGGCTTTCAACCAGACAGGAGACACAGCTAGACTGGATAAGAGAGGAGGCTTTCAACCGTCCAGGAGACACAGCTAGACTGGATAAGAGAGGAGGCTTTCAACCAGACAGGAGACAAAGCTAGACTGGATAAGAGAGGAGGCTTTCAACCGTCCAGGAGACACAGCTAGACTGGATAAGAGAGGAGGCTTTCAACCAGACAGGAGACACAGCTAGACTGGATAAGAGAGGAGGCTTTCAACCGTCCAGGAGACACAGCTAGACTGGATAAGAGAGGAGGCTTTCAACCAGACAGGAGACAAAGCTAGACTGGATAAGAGAGGAGGCTTTCAACCAGACAGGAGACACAGCTAGACTGGATAAGAGAGGAGGCTTTCAACCAGACAGGAGACACAGCTAGACTGGATAAGAGAGGAGGCTTTCAACCGTCCAGGAGACACAGCTAGACTGGATAAGAGAGGAGGCTTTCAACCAGACAGGAGGCACAGCTAGACTGGATAAGAGAGGAGGCTTTCAACCAGACAGGAGACACAGCTAGACTGGATAAGAGAGGAGGCTTTCAACCGTCCAGGAGACACAGCTAGACTGGATAAGAGAGGAGGCTTTCAACCGTCCAGGAGACACAGCTAGACTGGATAAGAGAGGAGGCTTTCAACCAGACAGGAGACAAAGCTAGACTGGATAAGAGAGGAGGCTTTCAACCAGACAGGAGACAAAGCTAGACTGGATAAGAGAGGAGGCTTTCAACCGTCCAGGAGACACAGCTAGACTGGATAAGAGAGGAGGCTTTCAACCAGACAGGAGACACAGCTAGACTGGATAAGAGTGAAGGCTTTCAACCAGACAGGAGACACAGCTAGACTGGATAAGAGAGGAGGCTTTCAACCAGACAGGAGACACAGCTAGACTGGATAAGAGAGGAGGCTTTCAACCAGACAGGAGACACAGCTAGGCTGGGTAGAGGAGGAGGCTTTCAACCAGACAGGAGACACAGCTAGACTGGATAAGAGAGGAGGCTTTCAACCAGACAGGAGGCACAGCTAGACTGGATAAGAGAGGAGGCTTTCAACCAGACAGGAGACACAGCTAGACTGGATAAGAGAGGAGGCTTTCAACCAGACAGGAGGCACAGCTAGACTGGATAAGAGAGGAGGCTTTCAACCAGACAGGAGACACAGCTAGACTGGATAAGAGAGGAGGCTTTCAACCAGACAGGAGGCACAGCTAGACTGGATAAGAGAGGAGGCTTTCAACCAGACAGGAGACACAGCTAGACTGGATAAGAGAGGAGGCTTTCAACCAGACAGGAGGCACAGCTAGACTGGATAAGAGAGGAGGCTTTCAACCAGACAGGAGACACAGCTAGACTGGATAAGAGAGGAGGCTTTCAACCAGACAGGAGACACAGCTAGACTGGATAAGAGAGGAGGCTTTCAACCAGACAGGAGGCACAGCTAGACTGGATAAGAGAGGAGGCTTTCAACCAGACAGGAGACACAGCTAGACTGGATAAGAGAGGAGGCTTTCAACCAGACAGGAGGCACAGCTAGACTGGATAAGAGAGGAGGCTTTCAACCAGACAGGAGACACAGCTAGACTGGATAAGAGAGGAGGCTTTCAACCAGACAGGAGGCACAGCTAGACTGGATAAGAGAGGAGGCTTTCAACCAGACAGGAGACACAGCTAGACTGGATAAGAGAGGAGGCTTTCAACCAGACAGGAGGCACAGCTAGACTGGATAAGAGAGGAGGCTTTCAACCAGACAGGAGACACAGCTAGTCTGGATAAGAGAGGAGGCTTTCAACCAGACAGGAGACACAGCTAGACTGGATAAGAGAGGAGGCTTTCAACCAGACAGGAGACACAGCTAGACTGGATAAGAGAGGAGGCTTTCAACCAGACAGGAGACACAGCTAGACTGGATAAGAGAGGAGGCTTTCAACCAGACAGGAGACACAGCTAGACTGGATAAGAGAGGAGGCTTTCAACCAGACAGGAGACACAGCTAGACTGGATAAGAGAGGAGGCTTTCAACCAGACAGGAGACACAGCTAGACTGGATAAGAGAGGAGGCTTTCAACCAGACAGGAGGCACAGCTAGACTGGATAAGAGAGGAGGCTTTCAACCGTCCAGGAGACACAGCTAGACTGGATAAGAGAGGAGGCTTTCAACCGTCCAGGAGACACAGCTAGACTGGATAAGAGAGGAGGCTTTCAACCGTCCAGGAGACACAGCTAGACTGGATAAGAGAGGAGGCTTTCAACCAGACAGGAGACAAAGCTAGACTGGATAAGAGAGGAGGCTTTCAACCGTCCAGGAGACAAAGCTAGACTGGATAAGAGAGGAGGCTTTCAACCGTCCAGGAGACACAGCTAGACTGGATAAGAGAGGAGGCTTTCAACCAGACAGGAGACACAGCTAGACTGGATAAGAGAGAAGGCTTTCAACCAGACAGGAGACACAGCTAGACTGGATAAGAGAGGAGGCTTTCAACTAGACAGGAGACACAGCTAGACTGGATAAGAGAGGAGGCTTTCAACTAGACAGGAGACACAGCTAGACTGGATAAGAGAGGATGCTTTCAACCAGACAGGAGACACAGCTACACTGGATAAGAGAGGAGGCTTTCAACCAGACAGGCGACACAGCTAGACTGGATAAGAGAGGAGGCTTTCAACCAGACAGGAGACACAGATAGACTGGATAAGAGAGGAGGCTTTCAACCAGACAGGAGACACAGCTAGACTGGATAAGAGAGGAGGCTTTCAACCAGACAGGAAACACAGCTAGACTGGATAAGAGCGGAGGCTTTCAACTAGACAGGAGACACAACTAGACTGGATAAGAGAGGAGGCTTTCAACCAGACAGGAGACACAGCTAGACTGGATAAGAGAGGAGGCTTTCAACCAGACAGGAGACACAGCTAGACTGGATAAGAGAGGCTTTCAACCAGACAGGAGACACAGCTAGACTGGATAAGAGAGGCTTTCAACCAGACAGGAGACACAGCTAGACTGGATAAGAGAGGAGGCTTTCAACCAGACAGGAAACACAGCTAGACTGGATAAGAGAGGAGGCTTTCAACTAGACAGGAGACACAGCTAGACTGGATAAGATAGGAGGCTTTCAACCAGACAGGAGACACAGCTAGACTGGATAAGAGAGGAGGCTTTCAACCAGGCAGGATGCACAGCTATACTGGATAAGAGAGGAGGCTTTCAACCAGACAGGAGACACAGCTAGACTGGATAAGAGAGGAGGCTTTCAACCAGACAGGAGACACAGCTAGACTGGATAAGAGAGGAGGCTTTCAACCAGACAGGAGACACAGCTAGGCTGGATAAGAGAGGAGGCTTTCAACCAGGCAGGAGGCACAGCTAGACTGGATAAGAGAGGAGGCTTTCAACCAGACAGGAGACACAGCTAGACTGGATAAGAGAGGAGGCTTTCAACCAGACAGGAGACACAGCTAGACTGGATAAGAGAGGAGGCTTTCAACCGTCCAGGAGACACAGCTAGACTGGATAAGAAGGAGGCTTTCAACCAGACAGGAGACACAGCTAGACTGGATAAGAGAGGAGGCTTTCAACCGTCCAGGAGACACAGCTAGACTGGATAAGAGAGGAGGCTTTCAACCGTCCAGGAGA